>NC_080670.1:95230915-95515294 GCF_030247195.1 Topomyia yanbarensis | reverse complement strand
TAAAAATTTAAAATTTAAAAAATTTAAAAATCTGTAAAAATTTAAAAATTTAAAAATTTAAAAATTTAAAAATTTAAAAATTTAAAAATTTAAAAATTTAAAAATTTAAAAATTTAAAAAATTTAAAAATTTAAAAATTTAAAAAATTTAAAAATTAAAAATTTAAAAATTTAAAAATTTAAAAATTTAAAAAATTTAAAAATTTAAAAATTTAAAAATTTAAAAATTTAAAAATTTAAAAATTTAAAAAATTTAAAAATTTAAAAAATTTAAAAAATTTAAAAATTTAAAAATTTAAAAATTTAAAAATTTAAAAAATTTAAAAATTTAAAAATTTAAAAATTTAAAAATTTAAAAATTTAAAAATTTAAAAATTTTAAAAATTTAAAAATTTAAAAATTTAAAAATTTAAAAATTTAAAAATTTAAAAATTTAAAAATTTAAAATTTAAAAATTTAATTAAAAATTTAAAAAATTTAAAAAATTTAAAAAATTTAAAAATTTAAAAATTTAAAAATTTAAAAAATTTAAAAATTTTAAAAAATTTAAAAATTTAAAAATTTAAAAATTTAAAAATTTAAAAATTTAAAATTTAAAAATTTAAAAATTTAAAAATTTTAAAAATTTAAAAATTTAAAAATTTAAAAATTTAAAAATTTAAAAATTTAAAATTTAAAAATTAAAAATTTAAAAATTTTAAAAATTTAAAAATTTAAAAATTTAAAAATTAAAAATTTAAAAATTTAAAAATTTAAAAATTTAAAAATTTAAAAATTTAAAAATTTAAAAATTTAAAAATTTAAAAATTTAAAAATTTAAAAATTTAAAAAATTTAAAAATTTTAAAAAATTTAAAATTTAAAATTTAAAAAATTTAAAAATTTAAAAATTTTAAAAATTTAAAAAATTTAAAAATTTAAAAATTTAAAAATTTAAAAAATTTAAAAATTTAAAAATTTAAAAATTTAAAAATTTAAAAATTTAAAAATTTAAAAATTTAAAAATTTAAAAATTTAAAAATTTAAAAAATTTAAAAATTTAAAAATTTAAAAATTTAAAAATTTAAAAATTTAAAAATTTAAAAATTTAAAAATTTAAAAATTTAAAAATTTAAAAATTTAAAAAATTTAAAAAATTTAAAAATTTAAAATTTAAAAATTTAAAAATTTAAAAAATTTAAAAATTTAAAAATTTAAAAATTTAAAAATTTAAAAAATTTAAAAAATTTAAAAATTTAAAAATTTAAAAATTTAAAAATTTAAAAAATTTAAAAAATTTAAAATTTAAAAAATTTTAAAAATTTAAAAATTTAAAAATTTAAAAAATTTAAAAAATTTAAAAATTTAAAAATTTAAAAATTTAAAAATTTAAAAATTTAAAAATTTAAAAATTTAAAAATTTAAAAATTTAAAAATTTAAAAATTTAAAAATTTAAAAATTTAAAAATTTTAAAAATTTAAAAATTTAAAAATTTAAAAATTTTAAAAATTTAAAAATTTAAAAATTTAAAAATTTAAAAATTTTAAAAATTTTAAAAATTTAAAAATTTAAAAATTTAAAAAATTTAAAATTTAAAAATTTAAAAAATTTAAAAATTTAAAATTTAAAAATTTAAAAATTTAAAAATTTTAAAAATTTAAAAATTTAAAAATTTAAAAATTTAAAAATTTAAAATTTTAAAAATTTAAAAATTTAAAATTTAAAAATTTAAAAATTTAAAAATTTTAAAAATTTAAAATTTAAAATTTTAAAATTTAAAAATTTAAAAATTTAAAAATTTAAAAAATTTAAAAATTTTAAAAATTTAAAAATTTAAAAAATTTAAAAATTTTAAAAATTTAAAAATTTAAAAATTTAAAAAATTTAAAAATTTAAAAATTTAAAAATTTAAAAATTTAAAAATTTAAAATTTAAAAATTTAAAAATTTAAAAATTTAAAAATTTAAAAATTTAAAAATTTAAAAATTTAAAAATTTAAAAATTTAAAAATTTAAAAATTTAAAAATTTAAAAATTTAAAAATTTAAAAATTTAAAAATTTAAAAATTTAAAAATTTAAAAATTTAAAATTTAAAAATTTAAAAATTTAAAAATTTAAAAATTTAAAAATTTAAAAATTTAAAAATTTAAAAATTTAAAAATTTAAAAATTTAAAAATTTAAAAATTTAAAAATTTAAAAATTTAAAAATTTAAAAATTTAAAAATTTAAAAATTTAAAAATTTAAAATTTAAAAATTTAAAAATTTTAAAAATTTAAAAATTTAAAAATTTAAAAATTTAAAAATTTAAAAATTTAAAAATTTAAAAATTTAAAAATTTAAAAATTAAAAATTTAAAAATTTAAAAATTTAAAAATTTAAAAATTTAAAAATTTAAAAATTTAAAAATTTAAAAATTTAAAAATTTAAAAATTTAAAAATTTAAAAATTTAAAAATTTAAAATTTAAAAATTTAAAAATTTAAAAATTTAAAAATTTAAAAATTTAAAAATTTAAAAATTTAAAAATTTAAAAATTTAAAAATTTAAAAATTTAAAAATTTAAAAATTTAAAAATTTAAAAATTTAAAAATTTAAAAATTTAAAAATTTAAAAATTTAAAAAATTTAAAAATTTAAAAATTTAAAAATTTAAAAATTTAAAAATTTAAAAATTTAAAAATTTAAAAATTTAAAAATTTAAAAATTTAAAAATTTAAAAATTTAAAAATTTAAAAATTTAAAAATTTAAAAATTTAAAAATTTAAAAATTTAAAAATTTAAAAATTTAAAAATTTAAAAATTTAAAAATTTAAAAATTTAAAAATTTAAAAATTTAAAAATTTAAAAATTTAAAAATTTAAAAATTTAAAAATTTAAAAAATTTAAAAATTTAAAAATTTAAAAATTTAAAAATTTAAAATTTAAAAATTTAAAATTTAAAAATTTAAAAATTTAAAAATTTAAAAATTTAAAAATTTAAAAATTTAAAAATTTAAAAATTTAAAAATTTAAAAATTTAAAAATTAAAAATTTAAAAATTTAAAAATTTAAAAATTTAAAAATTTAAAAATTTAAAATTTAAAAATTTAAAAATTTAAAAATTTAAAAATTTAAAAATTTAAAAATTTAAAAATTTAAAAATTTAAAAATTTAAAAATTTAAAAATTTAAAAATTTAAAAATTTAAAAATTTAAAAATTTAAAAATTTAAAATTTAAAAATTTTAAAAATTTAAAAATTTAAAAATTTAAAAATTTAAAAATTTAAAAATTTAAAAATTTAAAAATTTAAAAATTTAAAAATTTAAAAATTTTAAAAATTTAAAAATTTAAAAATTTAAAAATTTAAAAATTTAAAAATTTAAAAATTTAAAAATTTAAAAATTTAAAAATTTAAAAATTTAAAAATTTAAAAATTTAAAAATTTAAAAATTTAAAAAATTTAAAAATTTAAAAATTTAAAAATTTTAAAAATTTAAAAATTTAAAAAATTTTAAAAATTTAAAAAATTTAAAAAATTTAAAAATTTAAAATTTAAAAATTTAAAAATTTAAAAATTTAAAAATTTAAAAAATTTAAAAATTTAAAAATTTAAAAATTTAAAAATTTAAAAATTTAAAAATTTAAAAATTTAAAAATTTAAAAATTTAAAAATTTAAAAATTTAAAATTTAAAATTTAAAAATTTAAAAATTTAAAAATTTAAAAATTTAAAAATTTAAAAATTTAAAAATTTAAAAATTTAAAAATTTAAAAATTTAAAAATTTAAAAATTTAAAAATTTAAAAATTTAAAAATTTAAAAATTTAAAAATTTAAAAATTTAAAAATTTTTAAAAATTTAAAAATTTAAAAATTTAAAAATTTAAAAATTTAAAAATTTAAAAATTTAAAAATTTAAAAATTTAAAAATTTAAAAATTTAAAAATTTAAAAATTTAAAAATTTAAAAATTTAAAAATTTAAAAATTTAAAAATTTAAAAAATTTAAAAATTTAAAAATTTAAAAATTTAAAAATTTAAAAATTTAAAAATTTAAAAATTTAAAAATTTAAAAATTTTAAAAATTTAAAAATTTAAAAATTTAAAATTTAAAAATTTAAAAATTTAAAAATTTAAAAATTTAAAAATTTAAAAAATTTAAAAATTTAAAAATTTAAAAATTTAAAAATTAAAAATTTAAAAATTTAAAAATTTAAAAATTTAAAAATTTAAAAATTTAAAAATTTAAAAATTTAAAAATTTAAAAATTTTAAAAATTTAAAAAATTTAAAAATTTAAAAATTTAAAAATTTAAAAATTTAAAAATTTAAAAATTTAAAATTTAAAAATTTAAAAATTTAAAAATTTAAAAATTTAAAAATTTAAAAATTTAAAAATTTAAAAATTTAAAAATTTAAAAATTTAAAAATTTAAAAATTTAAAAATTTAAAAATTTAAAAATTTAAAAATTTAAAAATTTAAAAATTTAAAAATTTAAAAATTTAAAAATTTAAAAATTTTAAAAATTTAAAAATTTAAAAATTTAAAAATTTAAAAATTTAAAAATTTAAAATTTAAAAAATTTAAAAATTTAAAAATTTAAAAATTTAAAAATTTAAAAATTTAAAAATTTAAAAATTTAAAAATTTAAAAATTTAAAAATTTAAAAATTTAAAAATTTAAAAATTTAAAAATTTAAAAATTTAAAAATTTAAAAATTTAAAAATTTAAAAATTTAAAAAATTTAAAATTTAAAAATTTAAAAATTTAAAAATTTAAAAATTTAAAAATTTAAAAATTTAAAAATTTAAAAATTTAAAAATTTAAAAATTTTAAAAATTTAAAAATTTAAAATTTAAAAATTTAAAAATTTAAAAATTTAAAAATTTAAAAATTTAAAAATTTAAAAATTTAAAAATTTAAAAATTTAAAAATTTAAAAAATTTAAAAATTTAAAAATTTAAAAATTTAAAATTTAAAAATTTAAAAATTTAAAAATTTAAAAATTTAAAAATTTAAAAATTTAAAATTTAAAAATTTAAAAATTTAAAAATTTAAAAATTTAAAAATTTAAAAATTTTAAAATTTAAAAATTTAAAAATTTAAAAATTTAAAAATTTAAAAATTTAAAAATTTAAAAATTTAAAAATTTAAAAATTTAAAAATTTAAAAATTTAAAAATTTAAAAATTTAAAAATTTAAAAATTTAAAAATTTAAAAATTTAAAAATTTTAAAAATTTAAAAATTTAAAAATTTAAAAATTTAAAAATTTAAAAATTTAAAAATTTAAAAATTTAAAAATTTAAAAATTTAAAAATTTAAAAATTTAAAAATTTAAAAATTTAAAAATTTAAAAATTTAAAAATTTAAAAATTTAAAAATTTAAAAATTTAAAAAATTTAAAAATTTAAAAATTTAAAAATTTAAAAATTTAAAAATTTAAAAATTTAAAAATTTAAAAATTTAAAAATTTTAAAAATTTAAAAATTTAAAAATTTAAAAATTTAAAAATTTAAAAATTTAAAAATTTAAAAATTTAAAATTTAAAAATTTAAAAATTTAAAAATTTTAAAAATTTAAAAATTTAAAAATTTAAAAATTTAAAAATTTAAAAATTTAAAAATTTAAAAATTTAAAAATTTAAAAATTTAAAAATTTAAAAATTTAAAAATTTAAAAATTTAAAAATTTAAAAATTTAAAAATTTAAAAATTTAAAAATTTAAAAATTTAAAAATTTAAAATTTAAAATTTAAAAATTTAAAAATTTAAAAATTTAAAAATTTAAAAATTTAAAAATTTAAAAATTTAAAAATTTAAAAATTTAAAAATTTAAAAATTTAAAAATTTAAAAATTTAAAAATTTAAAATTTAAAAATTTAAAAATTTAAAAATTTAAAAATTTTAAAAATTTAAAAATTTAAAAATTTAAAAATTTAAAAATTTAAAAATTTAAAAATTTAAAAATTTAAAAATTTAAAAATTTAAAAATTTAAAAATTTAAAAATTTTAAAAATTTAAAAATTTAAAAATTTAAAAATTTAAAAATTTAAAAATTTAAAAAATTTTAAAATTTAAAAATTTAAAAATTTAAAAATTTAAAAAATTTAAAAATTTAAAAATTTAAAATTTAAAAATTTAAAAATTTAAAAATTTAAAAATTTTAAAAATTTAAAAATTTAAAAATTTAAAAATTTAAAAATTTAAAAATTTAAAAATTTAAAAATTTAAAAATTTAAAAATTTAAAAATTTAAAAATTTAAAAATTTAAAAATTTAAAAATTTAAAAATTTAAAAATTTAAAAATTTAAAAATTTAAAAATTTAAAAATTTAAAAATTTAAAAATTTAAAAATTTAAAAATTTAAAAATTTAAAAATTTAAAAATTTAAAAATTTAAAAATTTAAAAATTTAAAAATTTAAAAATTTAAAAAATTTAAAAATTTTAAAAATTTAAAAATTTAAAAATTTAAAAATTTTAAAAATTTAAAAATTTAAAAATTTAAAAATTTAAAAATTTAAAAATTTAAAAATTTAAAAATTTAAAAATTTAAAAATTTAAAATTTAAAAATTTAAAAATTTAAAAATTTAAAAATTTAAAAATTTAAAAATTTAAAAATTTAAAAATTTAAAAATTTAAAAATTTAAAAATTTAAAAATTTAAAAATTTAAAAAATTTAAAAAATTTAAAAATTTAAAAATTTAAAAATTTAAAAATTTAAAAATTTAAAAATTTAAAAATTTAAAAATTTAAAAATTTAAAAATTTTAAAATTTAAAAATTTTAAAATTTAAAAATTTAAAAAATTTAAAAATTTAAAAATTTAAAATTTTAAAAATTTAAAAATTTAAAAATTTAAAAATTTAAAAATTTAAAAATTTAAAAATTTAAAAATTTAAAAATTTAAAAATTTAAAAATTTAAAAATTTAAAAATTTAAAAATTTAAAAATTTAAAAATTTAAAAATTTAAAAATTTAAAAATTTAAAATTTTAAAAATTTAAAAATTTAAAAATTTAAAAATTTAAAAATTTAAAAATTTAAAAATTTAAAAATTTAAAAATTTAAAAATTTAAAAATTTAAAAATTTAAAATTTAAAAATTTAAAAAATTTAAAAATTTAAAAATTTAAAAATTTAAAAATTTAAAAATTTAAAAATTTAAAAATTTAAAAATTTAAAAATTTAAAAATTTAAAAATTTAAAAATTTAAAAATTTAAAAATTTAAAAATTTAAAAATTTAAAAATTTAAAAATTTAAAAATTTAAAAATTTAAAAATTTAAAAATTTAAAAATTTAAAAATTTAAAAATTTAAAAATTTAAAAATTTAAAAATTTAAAAATTTAAGAATTTAAAAATTTAAAAATTTAAAAATTTAAAAATTTAAAAATTTAAAAATTTTAAAAATTTAAAAATTTAAAAATTTAAAAATTTAAAAATTTAAAAATTTAAAAATTTAAAAATTTAAAAATTTAAAAATTTAAAAATTTAAAAATTTAAAAATTTAAAAATTTAAAAATTTAAAAATTTAAAAATTTAAAAATTTAAAAATTTAAAATTTAAAAAATTTAAAAATTTAAAAATTTAAAAATTTAAAAATTTAAAATTTAAAAATTTAAAAATTTAAAAATTTTAAAAAATTTAAAAATTTAAAAATTTAAAAATTTAAAAATTTAAAAATTTAAAAATTTAAAAATTTAAAAATTTAAAAATTTAAAAATTTAAAAATTTAAAAATTTAAAAATTTAAAAATTTAAAAATTTAAAAATTTAAAAATTTAAAAATTTAAAAATTTAAAAATTTAAAAATTTAAAAATTTAAAAATTTAAAAATTTTAAAAATTTAAAAATTTAAAAAATTTAAAAATTTAAAAATTTAAAAATTTAAAAATTTAAAAATTTAAAAATTTAAAAATTTAAAAATTTAAAAATTTAAAAATTTAAAAATTTAAAAATTTAAAAATTTAAAAATTTTAAAAATTTAAAAATTTAAAAATTTAAAAATTTAAAAATTTAAAAATTTAAAAATTTAAAAATTTAAAAATTTAAAAATTTAAAAATTTAAAAATTTAAAAATTTAAAAATTTAAAAATTTAAAAATTTAAAAATTTAAAAATTTAAAAATTTAAAAATTTAAAAATTTAAAAATTTAAAAATTTAAAAATTTAAAAATTTAAAAATTTAAAAATTTAAAAATTTAAAAATTTAAAAATTTAAAAATTTAAAAATTTAAAAATTTAAAAATTTAAAAATTTAAAAATTTAAAAATTTAAAAATTTAAAAATTTAAAAATTTAAAAATTTAAAAATTTAAAAATTTAAAAATTTAAAAATTTTAAAAATTTAAAAAATTTAAAAATTTAAAAATTTAAAAATTTAAAAATTTAAAAATTTAAAAATTTAAAAATTTAAAAATTTAAAAATTTAAAAATTTAAAAATTTAAAAAATTTAAAAATTTAAAAATTTAAAAATTTAAAAATTTAAAAATTTAAAAATTTAAAAATTTAAAAATTTAAAAATTTAAAAAATTTAAAAATTTAAAAATTTAAAAATTTAAAAATTTAAAAATTTAAAAATTTAAAAATTTTAAAAATTTAAAAATTTAAAAATTTAAAAATTTAAAAATTTAAAAATTTAAAAATTTAAAAATTTAAAAATTTAAAAATTTAAAAATTTAAAAATTTAAAAATTTAAAAATTTAAAAATTTAAAAAAATTTAAAAATTTAAAAATTTAAAAATTTAAAAATTTAAAAATTTAAAAATTTAAAAATTTAAAAATTTAAAAATTTAAAAATTTAAAAATTTAAAAATTTAAAAATTTAAAAATTTAAAAATTTAAAAATTTAAAAATTTAAAAATTTAAAAATTTAAAAATTTAAAAATTTAAAATTTAAAAATTTAAAAATTTAAAAATTTAAAAATTTAAAAATTTAAAATTTAAAAATTTAAAAATTTAAAAATTTAAAAATTTAAAAATTTAAAAATTTAAAAATTTAAAAATTTAAAAATTTAAAATTTTAAAAATTTAAAAATTTAAAAATTTAAAAATTTAAAAATTTAAAAATTTAAAAATTTAAAAATTTAAAAATTTAAAAATTTAAAAATTTAAAAATTTAAAAATTTAAAAATTTAAAAATTTAAAAATTTAAAAATTTAAAAATTTAAAAATTTAAAAATTTAAAAATTTAAAAATTTTAAAATTAAAAATTTAAAAATTTAAAAATTTAAAAATTTTAAAAATTTAAAAATTTAAAAATTTAAAAATTTAAAAATTTAAAAATTTAAAAATTTAAAAATTTAAAAATTTAAAAATTTAAAAATTTAAAAATTTAAAAATTTAAAAATTTAAAAATTTAAAAATTTAAAATTTAAAAATTTAAAAATTTAAAAATTTAAAAATTTAAAAATTTAAAAATTTAAAAATTTAAAATTTAAAAAATTTAAAAATTTAAAAATTTAAAAATTTAAAAATTTAAAAATTTAAAAATTTAAAAATTTAAAATTTAAAAATTTAAAAATTTAAAAATTTAAAAATTTAAAAATTTAAAAATTTAAAAATTTTAAAAATTTAAAAATTTAAAAATTTAAAAATTTAAAAATTTAAAAATTTAAAAATTTAAAAATTTAAAAATTTAAAAATTTAAAAATTTTAAAAATTTAAAAATTTAAAAATTTAAAAATTTAAAAATTTAAAAATTTAAAAATTTAAAAATTTAAAAATTTAAAAATTTAAAAATTTAAAATTTAAAAATTTAAAAATTTAAAAATTTAAAAATTTAAAATTTAAAAATTTAAAAATTTAAAATTTAAAAATTTAAAAATTTAAAAATTTAAAAATTTAAAAATTTAAAAATTTAAAAATTTAAAATTTAAAAATTTTAAAAATTTAAAAATTTAAAAATTTAAAATTTAAAAATTTAAAAATTTAAAAATTTAAAAATTTAAAAATTTAAAAATTTAAAAATTTAAAAATTTAAAAAATTTTAAAATTTAAAAATTTAAAAATTTTAAAAATTTAAAAATTTAAAAATTTAAAATTTAAAAATTTAAAAATTTAAAAATTTAAAAATTTAAAAATTTAAAAATTTAAAAATTTAAAAATTTAAAAATTTAAAAATTTAAAAATTTAAAAATTTAAAAATTTAAAAATTTAAAAATTTAAAAATTTAAAAATTTAAAAATTTAAAAATTTAAAAATTTAAAAATTTAAAAATTTAAAAATTTAAAAATTTAAAAATTTAAAAATTTAAAAATTTTAAAAATTTAAAAATTTAAAAATTTAAAAAATTTAAAAATTTAAAAATTTAAAAAAATTTAAAAATTTAAAAATTTTAAAAATTTAAAAATTTAAAATTTAAAAAAATTTTAAAAATTTAAAAATTTTAAAAATTTAAAAATTTAAAAATTTAAAATTTAAAAATTTAAAAATTTAAAATTTAAAAATTTAAAAATTTTAAAATTTAAAAATTTAAAAATTTAAAAATTTAAAAAATTTAAAAATTTAAAATTTAAAAATTTAAAAATTTAAAAATTTAAAAATTTAAAAATTTAAAAATTTAAAAATTTAAAAATTTAAAAATTTAAAAATTTTAAAATTTAAAAATTTAAAAATTTAAAAATTTAAAAATTTAAAAATTTAAAAAATTTAAAAATTTAAAAATTTAAAAATTTTAAAAATTTAAAAATTTAAAAATTTAAAAATTTAAAAATTTAAAAATTTAAAAATTTAAAAATTTAAAATTTAAAAATTTTAAAAATTTAAAAATTTAAAAATTTAAAAATTTAAAAATTTAAAAATTTAAAAATTTAAAAATTTAAAAATTTAAAAATTTAAAAATTTAAAAATTTAAAAATTTAAAAATTTTAAAAATTTAAAAATTTAAAAATTTAAAAATTTAAAAATTTAAAAATTTAAAAATTTAAAAATTTAAAAATTTAAAAATTTAAAAATTTAAAAATTTAAAAATTTAAAAATTTAAAAATTTAAAAATTTAAAAATTTAAAAATTTAAAAATTTAAAAATTTTAAAAATTTAAAAATTTAAAATTTTAAAAATTTAAAAATTTAAAAATTTAAAAATTTAAAAATTTTAAAAATTTAAAAATTTAAAAATTTAAAAATTTAAAAATTTAAAATTTAAAAATTTAAAAATTTAAAAATTTAAAAATTTAAAAATTTAAAAATTTTAAAAATTTAAAAATTTAAAAATTTAAAAATTTAAAAATTTAAAAATTTAAAAATTTAAAAATTTAAAAATTTAAAAATTTAAAAAGTTTAAAAATTTAAAATTTAAAAATTTAAAAATTTAAAAATTTAAAAATTTAAAAATTTAAAAATTTAAAAATTTAAAAATTTAAAAATTTAAAAATTTAAAAATTTAAAAATTTTAAAATTTAAAAATTTAAAAATTTAAAAATTTAAAAATTTAAAAATTTAAAAATTTAAAAATTTAAAAATTTAGAAATTTTGAAATTTTAAAAATTTAAAAATTTAAAAATTTTAAAAATTTAAAAATTTAAAAATTTAAATTTAAAAATTTAAAAATTTAAAAATTTAAAAATTTAAAATTTAAAAATTTAAAAATTTAAAAATTTAAAAATTTAAAAATTTAAAATTTAAAAATTTAAAAATTTAAAAATTTAAAAATTTAAAAATTTAAAAATTTAAAAATTTAAAAATTTAAAAATTTAAAAATTTAAAAATTTAAAAATTTAAAAATTTAAAAATTTAAAAATTTAAAAATTTAAAAATTTAAAAATTTAAAAATTTAAAAATTTAAAAATTTAAAAATTTAAAAATTTAAAAATTTAAAAATTTAAAAATTTAAAAATTTAAAAATTTAAAAATTTAAAAATTTAAAAATTTAAAATTTAAAAATTTAAAAATTTAAAAATTTAAAAATTTAAAAATTTAAAAATTTAAAAATTTAAAAATTTAAAAATTTAAAAATTTAAAATTTAAAAATTTAAAAATTTAAAAATTTAAAAAATTAAAAATTTAAAAATTTAAAAATTTAAAAATTTAAAAATTTAAAAATTTAAAAATTTAAAAATTTAAAAATTTAAAAATTTAAAAATTTAAAAATTTAAAAATTTAAAAATTTAAAAATTTAAAAATTTAAAAATTTAAAAATTTAAAAATTTAAAAATTTAAAAATTTAAAAATTTAAAAATTTAAAAATTTAAAAATTTAAAAATTTAAAAATTTAAAAATTTAAAAATTTAAAAATTTAAAATTTAAAAATTTAAAAATTTAAAAATTTAAAAATTTAAAAATTTAAAAATTTAAAAATTTAAAAATTTAAAAATTTAAAAATTTAAAAATTTAAAAATTTAAAAATTTAAAAATTTAAAAATTTAAAAATTTAAAAATTTAAAAATTTAAAAATTTAAAATTTAAAAATTTAAAAATTTAAAAATTTAAAAATTTAAAAATTTAAAAATTTAAAAATTTAAAAATTTAAAAATTTAAAAATTTAAAAATTTAAAAATTTAAAAATTTAAAAATTTAAAAATTTAAAAATTTAAAAATTTAAAAATTTAAAAATTTAAAAATTTAAAAATTTAAAAATTTAAAAATTTAAAATTTAAAAATTTAAAAATTTAAAAATTTAAAAATTTAAAAATTTAAAAATTTAAAAATTTAAAAATTTAAAAATTTAAAAATTTAAAAATTTAAAAATTTAAAAATTTAAAAATTTAAAAATTTAAAAATTTAAAAATTTAAAATTTAAAAATTTAAAAATTTTAAAATTTTAAAATTTAAAAATTTAAAAATTTAAAAATTTAAAAATTTAAAAATTTAAAAATTTAAAAATTTAAAAATTTAAAATTTAAAATTTAAAAATTTAAAAATTTAAAAATTTAAAAATTTAAAAATTTAAAAATTTAAAAATTTAAATATTTAAAAATTTAAAAATTTAAAAATTTAAAAATTTAAAAATTTAAAAATTTAAAAATTTAAAAATTTAAAAATTTAAAAATTTAAAAATTTAAAAATTTAAAAATTTAAAAATTTAAAAATTTAAAAATTTAAAAATTTAAAAATTTAAAAATTTAAAAATTTAAAAATTTAAAAATTTAAAAATTTAAAAATTTAAAAATTTAAAAATTTAAAAATTTAAAAATTTAAAATTTAAAAATTTAAAAATTTAAAAATTTAAAAATTTAAAAATTTAAAAATTTAAAAATTTAAAAATTTAAAAATTTAAAAATTTAAAAATTTAAAAATTTAAAAATTTAAAAATTTAAAAATTTAAAAATTTAAAAATTTAAAAATTTAAAAATTTAAAAATTTAAAAATTTAAAAATTTAAAAATTTAAAAATTTAAAAATTTAAAAATTTAAAAATTTAAAAATTTAAAAATTTAAAAATTTAAAAATTTAAAAATTTAAAAATTTAAAAATTAAAAATTTAAAAATTTAAAAATTTAAAAATTTAAAAATTTAAAAATTTAAAAATTTAAAAATTTAAAAATTTAAAAATTTAAAAATTTAAAAATTTAAAAATTTAAAAATTTAAAAATTTAAAAATTTAAAAATTTAAAAATTTAAAAATTTAAAAATTTAAAAATTTAAAAATTTAAAAATTTAAAAATTTAAAAATTTAAAAATTTAAAAATTTAAAAATTTAAAAATTTAAAAATTTAAAAATTTAAAAATTTAAAAATTTAAAAATTTAAAATTTAAAAATTTAAAAATTTAAAAATTTAAAAATTTAAAAATTTAAAAATTTAAAAATTTAAAAATTTAAAAATTTAAAAATTTAAAAATTTAAAAATTTCAAAATTTCAAAATTTCAAAATTTCAAAATTTAAAAATTTAAAAGTTTAAAAGTTTAAAAGTTTAAAAATTTAAAAATTTAAAAATTTAAAAATTTAAAAATTTAAAAATTTAAAAATTTAAAAATTTAAAATTTAAAAATTTAAAAATTTAAAATTTAAAAATTTAAAAATTTAAAAATTTAAAAATTTAAAAATTTAAAAATTTAAAAATTTAAAATTTAAAAATTTAAAATTTAAAAATTTAAAAATTTAAAAATTTAAAAATTTAAAAATTTAAAAATTTAAAAATTTAAAAATTTAAAAATTTAAAAATTTAAAAATTTAAAAATTTAAAATTTAAAAATTTAAAAATTTAAAAATTTAAAAATTTAAAAATTTAAAAATTTAAAAATTTAAAAATTTAAAAATTTAAAAATTTAAAGATTTAAAAATTTAAAAATTTAAAAATTTAAAAATTTAAAAATTTAAAAATTTAAAAATTTAAAAATTTAAAAATTTAAAAATTTAAAAATTTAAAAATTTAAAAATTTAAAAATTTAAAAATTTAAAAATTTAAAAATTTAAAAATTTAAAATTTAAAAATTTAAAAATTTAAAAATTTAAAAATTTTAAAATTTTAAAATTTAAAATTTAAAAATTTAAAAATTTAAAAATTTAAAAATTTAAAAATTTAAAAATTTAAAAATTTAAAAATTTAAAAATTTAAAAATTTAAAAATTTAAAAATTTAAAAATTTAAAAATTTAAAAATTTAAAAATTTAAAAATTTAAAAATTTAAAATTTAAAAATTTAAAATTTAAAAATTTAAAAATTTAAAAATTTAAAAATTTAAAAATTTAAAAATTTAAAAATTTAAAAATTTAAAAATTTAAAAATTTAAAAATTTAAAAATTTAAAAATTTAAAAATTTAAAAATTTAAAAATTTAAAAATTTAAAAATTTAAAAATTTAAAAATTTAAAAATTTAAAAATTTAAAAATTTAAAAATTTAAAAATTTAAAAAATTTTAAAATTTAAAAATTTAAAAATTTAAAAATTTAAAAATTTAAAAATTTAAAAATTTAAAAATTTAAAAATTTAAAAATTTAAAAATTTAAAAATTTAAAAATTTAAAAATTTAAAAATTTAAAAATTTAAAAATTTAAAAATTCAAAATTTTAAAAATTTAAAAATTTAAAAATTTAAAAATTTAAAAATTTAAAAATTTAAAAATTTAAAAATTTAAAAATTTAAAAATTTAAAAATTCAAAAATTTAAAAATTTAAAAATTTAAAAATTTAAAAATTTAAAAATTTAAAAATTTAAAAATTTAAAAATTTAAAAATTTAAAAATTTAAAAATTTAAAAATTTAAAAATTTAAAAATTTAAAAATTTAAAAATTTAAAAATTTAAAAATTTAAAAATTTAAAAATTTAAAAATTTAAAAATTTAAAAATTTAAAAATTTAAAAATTTAAAAATTTAAAGATTTAAAAATTTAAAAATTTAAAAATTTAAAAATTTAAAAATTTAAAAATTTAAAAATTTAAAAATTTAAAAATTTAAAAATTTAAAAATTTAAAAATTTAAAAATTTAAAAATTTAAAAATTTAAAAATTTAAAAATTTAAAAATTTAAAAATTTAAAAATTTAAAAATTTAAAAATTTAAAAATTTAAAAATTTAAAAATTTAAAAATTTAAAAATTTAAAAATTTAAAAATTTAAAAATTTAAAAATTTAAAAATTTAAAAATTTAAAAATTTAAAAATTTAAAAATTTAAAAATTTAAAAGTTTAAAAATTTAAAAATTTAAAAATTTAAAAATTTAAAAATTTAAAAATTTAAAAATTTAAAAATTTAAAAATTTAAAAATTTAAAAATTTAAAAATTTAAAAATTTAAAAATTTAAAAATTTAAAAATTTAAAAATTTAAAAATTTAAAAATTTAAAAATTTAAAAATTTAAAAATTTAAAAATTTAAAAATTTAAAAATTTAAAAATTTAAAAATTTAAAAATTTAAAAATTTAAAAATTTAAAAATTTAAAAATTTAAAAATTTAAAAATTTAAAAATTTAAAAATTTAAAAATTTAAAAATTTAAAAATTTAAAAATTTAAAAATTTAAAAATTTAAAAATTTAAAAATTTAAAAATTTAAAAATTTAAAAATTTAAAAATTTAAAAATTTAAAAATTTAAAAATTTAAAAATTTAAAAATTTAAAAATTTAAAAATTTAAAAATTTAAAAATTTAAAAATTTAAAAATTTAAAAATTTAAAAATTTAAAAATTTAAAAATTTAAAAATTTAAAAATTTAAAAATTTGAAAATTTAAAAATTTAAAAATTTAAAAATTTAAAAATTTTAAAATTTTAAAATTTAAAAATTTAAAAATTTAAAAATTTAAAAATTTAAAAATTTAAAAATTTAAAAATTTAAAAATTTAAAAATTTAAAAATTTAAAAATTTAAAAATTTAAAAATTTAAAAATTTAAAAATTTAAAAATTTAAAAATTTAAAAATTTAAAAATTTAAAAATTTAAAAATTTAAAAATTTAAAAATTTAAAAATTTAAAAATTTAAAAATTTAAAAATTTAAAAATTTAAAAATTTAAAAATTTAAAAATTTAAAAATTTTAAAATTTTAAAATTTTAAAATTTTAAAATTTAAAAATTTAAAAATTTAAAAATTTAAAAATTTAAAAATTTAAAAATTTAAAAATTTAAAAATTTAAAAATTTAAAAATTTAAAAATTTAAAAATTTAAAAATTTAAAAATTTAAAAATTTAAAAATTTAAAAATTTAAAGATTTAAAAATTTAAAAATTTAAAAATTTAAAAATTTAAAAATTTAAAAATTTAAAAATTTAAAAATTTAAAAATTTAAAAATTTAAAAATTTAAAAATTTAAAAATTTAAAAATTTAAAAATTTAAAGATTTAAAAATTTAAAAATTTAAAAATTTAAAAATTTAAAAATTTAAAAATTCAAAAATTTAAAAATTTAAAAATTTAAAAATTTGAAAATTTAAAAATTTAAAAATTTAAAAATTTAAAAATTTAAAAATTTAAAAATTTAAAAATTTAAAAATTTAAAAATCTAAAAATTTAAAAATTTACGGCCGAAGCGCAAAAGAGGGAGTGAATGGTCTGTTCATGCTGAAGCAGGTTTGGCGCAGCGACTGGCAACCGCGTAAGGGGTAAACCCAGCCACCCCGAAGCAAGACAGAAGAGTGAGTGTATAGGCGTATAAGTGGACTGCCTCATGCCAAGACGGGAGGGTCGTAGCGTAGTATGTTGGGACTTAGCTATCGATGCCTCATGGCGTGGCAGAGGAGTGAAAGGGTGAGCACCCAAGTCAGCCTCACATGGTATGGGTGGGGCGACCACAAAAGTAAGCCTAGCAAGGAACGAAAAAGGTGAGCACAAAAGTCAGCCTCGTGTGGGAGTTTGAGAGTGAATCAAGGTGCGATAGAGAGAGCACCCAAGTAAGCCTCATACAGTACGTATGAACGCGTGAGTGAATGAGTACATTAAGTACAGCCATCCCCCCAGAAGTAATACCGAGAGGTAGTTCCTGGGAGGAACGATGGCGGAGCCCAATGGAGTTTAGTCGGTATTAATGGCAGCGTCACCATTCGAGCCCGACCCGCCCCCAGTGCACCCCGTGCGGTAGCTTGGACCCTACCAATAGCACGTGTACTGGGCTAGGACGTAAAGGTCTTCTCCATTGTAAAAAAAACAAATACACACACATACAGACTTTTTCCGATCTCGACGAACTGAGTCGAATGGGATATGATACTCGGCCCTCCGGGCTGGGATTAGGTTGACGTTTTTCAGAGTGATTGCATAACCTTTCTATATGAGAATTTCAAACACACGATTGCAAAAACTGTGTGCTTTTTCAACCGGAAAAAGCACACAGTTTTCCGAGTTGGAAAATTTTGAATTTTCCATTTCGGCCAATTCATAGTAAAACAATTATCTAGGTCGTGATTTTTTTTCTTTTTTCCATATTTTGTCATTTTCTTTGAAAATAAAATAAAAAACCGCAAAAAACAAGAAAAATGGCGGATTGCCCGACGGGGGCCTTAACAAGGCCATTAAAAGCAGCAAGAGAGCGTGTTTCGACAACCTGTGTGAGAGTGCCAACGCGAATCCGTGGGGTGACGCCTACAGGATTGTGATGGCCGGGACCAAAGGGGGCTCTTCACCCCCAGAACGGTCTCCGGACCGGTTGACAACGATTATCGAAGTACTCTTCCCGTCTCGAGCCACAAGCCCCTGGCCACCTGCACTACGAGACAGTGCGGGCACGGCCGAAATGGTGGCTCCAGTGACGAATGAAGAACTACTCGCAGTGGAGGCGCTTGCGAAACTCGATTCTGTGTTAGCTAATAATGGCTCCGCTAGTACATTCCGTAGAAACGGGGTGGAGGCATGGATTGACGTAACATTTGCCAGCCCGAGTCTAGTCCCAGGCATGGAATGGAGGGTAGACGAAGGCTACACCCATAGCGATCATTTAGCAATCCGCTTTAGGATCAACTATGGTGTGCTGCATCCGAGGGCGGAAGATCCCTGTCAGGTACGTGGGTGGAAGTCCAATCACTTCGACAGCGAAGCTTTCACCGCGGCCCTGGGACTGGAGGCCAACACCGACACCAACACGGATTATGCCGAGAAAAACCCTGCCAAGAAACGGCAGATGTCCGGTATACTGGTGGAGTGCAGCTCTACGGTCAGCCTGCCTCAGAGCTAGACGTAGGATGCAAAGAGCGCGCACCGAAGATGCAAGAGAGAACCGCCGTGAAGTGTTTCGAGCTGCGACATTGGCCCTTAACAAGGCCATTAAAAGCAGCAAGAGAGCGTGTTTCGACAACCTGTGTGAGAGTGCCAATGCGAATCCGTGGGGTGATGCCTACAGGATTGTGATGGCCAAGAACAAAGGGGGCTCTTCACCCCCAGAACGGTATCCGGACCGGTTGGCGACGATTATCGAAGTACTCTTCCCGTCTCGAGCCACAAGCCCCTGGCCACCTGCACTACCAGACAGTACGGACACGGCCGAAATGGTGGCTCCAGTGACGAAATCCCTAGCAATGAACAAAGCTCCCGGGCCGGATGGAGTTCAAAGAGCGCTCTCAAGGATTGTCCTCAACAGGCTAACCCCGTACGCGACGGCCTGTCAAGCAACCAGTTTGGCTTTCGGAAGGGTAAGTCCACACTGGACGCTCTCAACTCAGTGATAAATACTGCCGAGATAGCGATCCAACGAAAAAGGCGAGGCATTCGATACTGTGCGTTAGTGACACTTGACGTGAAGAACGCATTCAACAGCGCAAGCTGGGATGCCATCGCGCTCTCGTTACACCGGCTTAGCCTACCGGTGGGTCTGTACCGGATCTTGGAAAGTTACTTCCAGAACCGCGTACTGCTATACGAGAGCGATGCCGGTCAGAAAAAAAGTTCCGATTACCGCCGGAGTCCCGCAGGGCTCGATCGTAGGCCCGGTGCTATGAAACCTCATGTATGACGGGGTTCTGAGACTGAAGTTCCCTTCTGGGGTCAAGATCGTTGACTTTGCCGATGACGGAACTTTGGAGGTCTACGGGGAGTCAATCCCTGAGGTAGAACTAACCGCAGAACACGCGATCAACACGGTGGAAGAATGGATGAGCGCAAGTGGCCTGGAGCTCGCTCATCATAAGACGGAGGTAGTTATCGTCAACAACCGCAAGTCGGCACAACATGCAGTTATTCATGTGGGAGAAGTCGCGATCACTTCACAGCGGAGTCTGAAGTCTCTCGGAGTCATTATAGACGACAAGCTGACCTTCGGCAGCCACGTCGAATATACATGCAAGAGAGCATCGACTGCTGTTGCGGCTCTATCGAGGATGATGTCCAACAGCTCAAAGGTGTGCGCCAGTAGACGCAGGTTACTAGCAGGCGTTGCCATATCTATCCTCAGGTACGGCGGCCTGTCATGGTCAAGAGCACTGAGGGTAACCAGTTACCTACAGAAACTGGAGAGCACCTACCACGTGATGTGCCTCAGAGTGATATCTGCTTACCGCACGGTACCACACGATGCATCATGCGTGATAGCGAGCATGATGCCAGTTGGGCTGGTCATTCGGGAAGATGAAGAGTGTTTCGAGCTACGTGGAAATAGAGGAGCCCGCGAGCGCACCAGGGTGACCTCGCTCGCCAGATGGCAGCGTGAGTGGGATAACTCCTCGAAAGGTAGGTGGACCCACCGGCTGATACCTAACATATCGAGCTGGGTGGGAAGACCCCATTGGGAATTTCACTTCCATCTGACACAATTCCTGTCAGGCCATGGCTGTTTCCGACAGTATCTCCACAGGTTCGGGCAAGCGGAGGTCCCAGCCTGCCCGGACTGCCCAGGTGTAGACGAAGCTGCCGAACACATACTGTTCGCATGTCATCGG
Source organism: Topomyia yanbarensis (assembly GCF_030247195.1). Lineage (NCBI taxonomy): Eukaryota > Metazoa > Arthropoda > Insecta > Diptera > Culicidae > Topomyia > Topomyia yanbarensis. The sequence continues at coordinate 95,495,118 of NC_080670.1, read as the reverse complement.
TTCGACGTCGAAAGAAGAGCAATGCTTGACGTCTGTGGCTGGGACACAACCCCTGATACCCTTATTCAGCGGATGTGTCAATCGGTGGAGAAGTGGAACGCAGATTGCCTGTAGGCTACAGGTAATTTGGCGAATCGAGCAACAGACGACAGGCACGGCTAACTAGTGATTGGTTAGTTGGAGCGAAAAAGGCCGAGCGCAAAAAAGGGAGTGAATGGTCTGTTCATGCTGAGGCAGGTTTGGCGCAGCGACTGGCAACCGCGTAATGGGTAAACCCAGCCACCCAGAAGCAAGGCAGAAGAGCGAGTGTATAGGCGTATAAGTGGACTGCCTCATGCCAAGATGGGAGGGTCGTAGCCTAGTATGTTGGGACTTAGCTATCGATGCCTCGTGGCGTGGCAGAGGAGCGAAAGGGTGAGCATCCAAGTCAGTCTCACACGGTATGTTAAGTGTGAGCACATGTGGTGGATACCAACCTACGTTTGTAAACATCCCGTCGCGAAGCGACTAAAGAAGGCGTCAGCATAATCGAGTCTACTGCGCGACAACGATTATGCTGACCCTATCAAAAAGTGTCACGTAGCTACTGCAGCGACCCAGCCTTAGCTTAGGTTTAATGAAAAATAAAATTCATTCCTAAACGTACCCCCGAGTGATGTACTTCTAAAATATCACTTGTATCCTACTTATAAATATCTTGTCAGATCTCCTAACATGGCGATCCTGCCAGGAGCAGGATGTGTTAGAGAGAATTAAAAGTGTGTTAAAAGTGTGGTATAGTCATAATGGGATTCTTCTCGGCCGACGAGAAATCGTCGCGCCCGTAGTAGGAGGCGAATCCCATCACACCGCACAAACCGTGGCTGTTTGCGTGATCGCAGCCGTCGCGGTTGGCTACGTGGTACTAAAGGGACTTGCAAAACTTCACCGCCAGCACACCGAAAGGGTGGCTGAGCGCGTAGCTCGACGGGCGACCGTCGATGTGTAATTTGTAATTTGTGCACAGTGAAACACCAGACTTGTGTAGCAAGTGTAATAACTATTGACGACCCCAATTGGTGTTGAGTGTGAATTTGTTAGAAGAATGGAACTCGAATTTGGTGGACAGTGGATAAGCTCAACATGTGTATTATTTTAGCCAGTGAAATGAACAAATCTATACCCCAGTGAAACGAACAAATCTATACCGTAAGCAGTTGCATTGGACAAGCATAACCTTATCTTTTTCAAAGTTTGGCTAGAAATTTTAAGCCTACTGTGAACGTTTCCATTGTCGCCGTGGAGCGAAGCAATCCTTCGTGAAATGTGTTTTTTCAACTTCATGGTGTTCAGCCGGCAGAGCGGAAAGCGATCCGAGGAAGAAAGAGCAAAGATTTCCTTGGCCCAATAATTGATGTGGAGCAGAAAATACATACTACAATACTACACCCGTGATGATGGAATGGAACAGGGAATGGAACAGAAAACCGAGGTATAGTTCATTGGATCTAATCAATTTTATAGGGCTTGTTTAATTTGAAGAAACAAAACATATATATTTCTAAAATAAATGTAGAAATAGTGTTAGAAGTATAAAATCAAATGACGATTCAATTATCTAATGGCAGATATTGCCTTAGATTTACAACATGTAATAGCTCGTCTAATTGTGAACCTCACTAATTTACAAAAAAGTCCCAAAAGGGAATATATCCGCAGTAACCTCCTAAAGAAACAAGAATATTGCAATACCTTATTTAGAACAGGGACTAATATTTTAGAACAATTAGGACACAAATTCTTTGAGGACGACTTTGTATACTTCCGACGCAGACTTCGAGAAGTCTATACAAAACTTTCTGAACTTCTAACGGAAAAATTAAATAATACCAAAATGCCTCCAAAACTAGATTTGAGCATTGGACTCAAATTAGTCGACAAATTCAGTGGTGATGCTGATAAACTCACCAATTTCTTTGAATCAATGGAATTATTAAAAGACTATTCCGACGGAGTATCGGAAATGGAAATAATCAAATTTTTAAAAACACGTTTAATAGGTCCAGCGCATGGTGTAATCAACACCGCTACGACCCTCGATGACGTAAAAATTAAACTTAAACAAAAATTTTCGATTAAGTTTAGTCCACAGGCCATAGAATCCGAAATGGCCAGTGTGAAGCAAAATAAAAAATCTATTAGCGAATACGGGCACGAAATAAGTGAACTTGCCGCAAAACTTGCAGCAGCACACGTGTTAAGTGGTACCTTCGTTGACGAAGCGGCATCTGACGCGATTGTACAGCCAATTGCTGTCAGATCTTTCGTGAACGGCCTTAAGGATCACCGAGCACAATTTTTCTTAAAAGCCAGGAACCCAAGCACACTTACAAAGGCAATAAGTGATGCCCTGGAAGTTAACAACAATGAAGAAGAATCCGCAATGTGGATGTATGCCGGTCCATCACAGACCAGGTCTGCATTCATCTCTAGAAACCGTGGATATTATCCAAGATACTTCCGCTGTGGAGGTAGAGGAAGAAACCATGGACATAATCGCGGAAGGGGAAATTTTAATCAACAAAACCAAAATTTCCACCATAATACCAGAGGAAACAACTCCGGTAGAGGACGTGGAAGTTATCGTGGCCGGAATGATGTGAATTTGGCCAACGGTACAGATGCTCTAAATCAGCAGGCAGCACCAAAAACCCAGCCACAACAACAACAACAAGATCAAGAAAGCAATTTAATCGATTTATTTCGTTAATTCAAGAGAAACATCTACCAATACATTTCTAAGAGCAAATTTCTTATTAGCTAATGTAAATTTAAAATTTATTGTTGACACTGGTGCGTCATGTAGCATCCTTGATCAACAATATGTTCCAAGAAATATGCATATTTACCAGGAAGAGAAAATAAGGATACGAGGAATCAATGGAACATCGCAGTCCATTGGATACATCAACACTTACTTAAAATTTGGAGATACTATTTTCAAGTGAGATTACACATTGTACCGAGCCTACCATCAAATATAAAAGGCCTACTAGGTACTGATTTTCTTAAAAAATACGGTGCAAAAATTGATTTTGAGAAATACCTTCTAATGCTTCAACGAGATAATAAAATTTTGAATATACCATTATCCCAAAATAATTCTTTCGCGGTCAACTTACCAGCTAGAACTGAAATTATAACATATCTAGAATGCGAAAATCAGAACAATGAAGAAGTTATTATACTGAGTCAAGAATGCACACCATCTATCTATATAGCTAAGTCTTTAGCAAGAGTTAGAGATGGAAAAATACCCGTTAAAATAATGAACTTAAGGAACTCCGATATAACATTAGACAACTTGAAACCTAACATAAAACCAGCTATAAATTATACGATATTAAACACGAATGAAGTAGCACGACATAACGTCAAACGTGTCGAGGAACTTCTGGATGAAGTGCCATTGAATCATTTAAATGGAGAAGAAAAAAGCATTATTATGAAAATATGTGCGAAGTACTGATATTTTTTGCTTAAAAAATGACAAACTAACAACAACGCAAATTTATCAACCAACAATAAGCGTTAAACCAAATACCCATCCTGCATATACCAAACCTTATAGACTACCTCATTGTCATAAGGAAGAAATAGATAAACAAATTTAACAAATGAAAAAAGACGATATAAGGGATGATCCATAAATGACGTAGCATTTTTCGAGTGATTTTTAACACCCCCCTCCCCCATCGTAGCATTTCGTCACAAAATTCTATATACCCCCCTGATAATTACGTAGCTTGACGGTAACCCTCACCCCCCTCGTTGTCCCCGTAAAAAATCTAAAAAAAATCAAAAACGATGTTAGTTACATGAAACGGGTAAGATTGTCGTGACATCAGGTCAACCCCTATTCCCCTTTAAAAAAGCTACGTAGCATGACATGACCCCCTACCCCCTGTCGTCACACATCATCACAATATACAAAACTCAAGGGGGGTGTTAAAAATCACTCGAAAAATGCTACGTCATTTATGGATCATCCCATACGGACGCCTCTGGCTATGCGATAGGAGCTGTACTATCGAATAGAACAGGAAAACCTGTTGCATACGCAAGTAAGGCATTGAATCCAGCAGAACAAAATTATTCCACGATAGAGAAAGTACTTTTAGCAGTGGTCTGGGCTATAAAACACTTTAATTCTTATTTATATGGCAGAAGATTTGAAGTGTTTTCGGACCACAGACCGCTAGTTTACTTATTTAGCCTGAACAAGCCTTCCAGTAGACTAATAAAATTTAGACTTGCACTGGAAGAATACAATTTTGAAATAATTTACAAAAAAGGAAAAGACAATGCTGTTGCGGATGCATTATCACGAATGGCCATTAAGGAATTGAAAGACTTACATAAAAAGATTGAAAAAGAAGTCCTAATAACAACAAGAGCACAGAATAACACATCAGATATAAACCATTCATCAACTAACACTAACGATAAGGTGCCTGGCCAGCAACTTGAAATTAGTAAAACGATGGAAATGGTGATAGATGATGTTCATGGAATGCCGGAAGTAAAAATCGCATTACATAAAAATGCAGTTATAATAAAACCAGCGAAAACATTAGTTCAGCTACGGCGGACAATACAAACGCTAAATAAAATTTATGTGGAACATAAAATCAATGAGCTCATTATTACGAAAATAGATGAAAAAGCGCTAAAATTCTATAATGACATTCATATGAATGATCTTACCAAGGGCATGCCACCTATATACTTATTGAAAAAAGAGTTAAAATACGTCGACGACAATATGAAGAAAAAATTAATTATAAATGATTACCACACACTTCCAACGGCAGGACATGCAGAAATAGAGAGGACATTACGAACAATCAAACAAAGATTTTATTGGACAAATATGAAAAAAGATATTGAAGATTTCATAAAGAGATGTGAACCTTGTCAAAAGAACAAAATTATAAATCAAAAAAGAACGCCAATGATTATAACAACAACCCCTTCAACAGCTTTTGAAACAGTATATTTAGATTTGGTAGGTCCTTTACTACCAAACCCAGAAGGTCACCAATATGTATTGACGTCACAATGCGATCTAACAAAATATGTCACAGCAACCGCAATCAAAAATAAATCCACAGAAACAGTCGCAAGGGCATTTGTTGAAACTATTATTCTAAACCATGGCGTACCCATGAAAATAATTACTGACAGAGGAACGGAATTCATGTCGAAATTATTCTCAGAGGTATGCAAATTATTAAAAATTGACAAACTAAATTCGACAGCATATCACCATCAAACAATCGGTGGATTAGAGAATTCGCACAAAAATTTAGGAAATTTCCTACGCATATATTGCGGAAATTCAGCACAAGAATTGAATACTTGGATTAAATATTATCAATTTGCATTTAACACAACTGTACACACTACAACAAATAAGACACCATATGATGTAAAATTATGTAACCTACCTTCAAACTTATCATCAGAAATTGAGAAAATAGATCCATTGTATAATATTGAAGATTATGTAAAACAACTTAAATTTAAATTACAATTATCACAAAAAGAAGTAAGAAAGAAAATATTGAAAGATAAAACAAAACGAGTAAAAGATTACAACCAGTCTTCAGAAGAAAAAACCTACAACAGGAGATCTTATACTTTTGAGGAATGAAGTAGGATCAAAATTGGATAGTATTTAACTTGGACCATACAAAGTTATTGAAGACATGGGAACAAATGTAGACATTCAAATTGGAGAAAAGATAGACAGAGTACATAAATCATGAATAAAACATATTTTGATATAGTACTAATAATACAACATACAAAGAATGTTTATTTAGATTACTTATATAACATAAAATTCATTCCTAACCGTACCCCCGAGTGATGTACTTCTAAAATATCACTTGTATCCTACTTACAAATATCTTGTCAGATCTCTTAACACACAAAAGTCAGCCTCACATGGTATGGTAGAGGCTAGCACAAAAGTAAGCCTAGCAAGGAATGAAAAAGGTGAGCACACAAGTCAGCCTCGCATGGTATGTCAGAAGTGGGGCCTAAGAAAAATGTCCCACATGGGATGCCAGGGGGAGTGATAGAGGTACAATAGAGTGGCACGATCGAGAGTGAACCAGGTGAAAGGTGAGCACAAAAGTCAGCCTCATGTGGAGTGTTTGAGAGTGAATCAAGGTGCGATAGAGAGAGCACCCAAGTAAGCCTCATACAGGACGTATGAACGCGTGAGTAAGAGTGAATGAGTACATCTAGTACAGCCATCCCCCCAGAAGTAATACCGAGAGGTAGTTCCTGGGGGGAACGATGGCGGAGCCCAATGGAGTTTAGTTAGTATTAATGACAGCGTCACCATTCGAGCCCGACACGCCCCCAGTACACCCCGTGTGGTAGCTTGGACACCTACTAATAGCACGTGTACTGGGTTAGGACGTAAACGTCTTCTCCATTGTAAAAAAACACATACACATATACACACACATATACAGACTTTTTCCGATCTCGACGTACTGAGTCGAATGAGATATGACATCCGGCCCTCCGGGCCGGAATTAGTTTGACATTTTTCAGAGTGATTGCATAACCCTTCTATATGAGAAAGGCAAAAATGTGCCAAAATCCAAAAAAGTGAATCATCGTCAAATTTTTTTCGAGTTTGCATCAAATCTCGACGTTTCATGCACCTTGAAGACATTTAGCATCAAAAATAAAAATTCTATTTTTAATTTTTCCTATAGTTTATATGAGAAATTTCTGTGTGGCCGCACTCTTAAACCCGTACTTCCGGAACCAGAATTCCGATCGATCCAAAATTCAATATCAGCCGATCCAAAATTCAATATCAGCCGATGCATCTTTCATTTGAGACTAAGTTTGGGCAAATCGGTCCAGCCATCTCTGAGAAAAATGAGTGACATTATTTGACACATACGCACATACACCCACACATACACACACATACACACACATACGCACACATACACACATATACAGAATTTTTCCGATCTCGACGAACTGAGTCGAATGGGATATGACCCTCGACTCTCCGGGTTGGGATTAGATTTTTGTTTTTCAAAGTGATTGCATAACCTTTCTATATGAGAAAGGCAAAAATGTGCCAAAATCCAAAAAAGTGAATCGTCGTTAATTTTTTTTTCGAGTTTGCATCAAATCTCGACGTTTCATGCACCTTGAAGACATTTAGCATCAAAAATAAATTCTGTTTTTAATTTTTCATATAGTTTATATGAGAAATTTCTGTGTGGTAGCACTCTTAAACCCGTAATTCCGGAACCAGAATTCCGATCGATCCAAAATTCAATATCAGCCGATGGGAAGGTTGCATCTTTCATTTGAGACTAAGTTTGGGCAAATCGGTCCAGCCTTTTTTGAGTAAAATGAGTGACATTATTTGACACATACGCACATACATACACACACACACACATACAGACTTTTCCGATCTGCTGAAGCGAGGCGCACAATCTAGTGCGGTGTACAAGGCCTTGGCCCAAGAGGTCCTTGGTGAAGGCGCCCAGGTCAGGTCGCTAGGGGCGGAAATGACTCTCCAGTGCAAGCATCTGGACGAGTTCACGACCGCAGAAGATGTTGTCGCAGCCGTCAAGGAGCAATGCGACGTCACAATCGAGCAGGCCTCTGTGCGCTTTTGAGAGGGACCCTCTGGCACCCAAGTAGCCTACCTCAGGCTACTGAAGGCGGATGCCAAAAAGGTAACCGAGAAAGGTAAGCTGAATATCGGCTGGTCGGTATACCCAATTAGCATACCCCAGCCGCCTTCAGTGGATAGGTGCTATCGGTGCCTTGAGTCCGGTCACAAATCCTACGAGTGCAAGGGCATAAACAGGAGCAAACTATGTCGTCGCTGCGGCGAGGAGGGGCATAAGGAGCGGGGTTGCACTAAGGCGCACAAGTGCCTTATCTGCACCGCTAAGAAGCAAGCCCATAAACATGCTATGGGCCTTCGTGTCACTTCGGTGATGTAAATAAGAAGAAGCCGTGAACATCACACAGCTAAATCTTAACCATTGTGCAGCAGCCCAACAGCTGCTGTGGCAGTCGGTCTCGGAGTCGAGGACAGATGTCGCCCTCTTATCAGACCCGTACATCATCCCTGCCGGCAACGGCAATTGGGTGTCGGACGGGTCTGGAATGGTGGCAATCTGTACAACGGGACGGTTCCCGGTTCAAGAGATAATACACTCCTCCGCCGAGGGTGTTGCGATTGCCAAGATCAATGGTGTGTTCTATTGCAGCTGCTACGCTCCTCCAAGGTGGCCAATAGAACAGTTCAACCAGATGATCGACAGGCTCTCGTCAGACCTAGTGGGCCGGAAACCGGTAGTCATAGCGGGAGATTTTAATGCTTGGGCAGTGGAGTGGGGCAGCCGCTATACAAATAGCAGGGGTCAAGCGCTAATGGAGGCGCTTGCGAAACTCGATACTGTGCTAGCTAATAATGGCTCCGCTAGTACATTCCGTAGAAACGGGGTGGAGGCATGGATTGACGTAACATTTGCCAGCCCGAGTCTGGCTCCAGGCATGGAATGGAGGGTAGACGAAGGCTACACCCATAGCGATCATTTAGCAATCCGCTTTAGGATCAACTATGGTGTGCAGCATCCGAGGGCGGGAGATCCCTGTCAGGTACGCGGGTGGAAGTCCAAACACTTCGATAGCGAAGCTTTCACTGCGGCCCTGGGACTGGAGGCCAACACCGATAGTCTAAGCGGGGATGCGCTGGTAGCTGTTCTATCACGCGCGTGCGACGCCACTATGCCGAGAAAAACACTGCCAAGAAACGGCAGATGCCCGGTATACTGGTGGAGTGCTGAGATTGCAGTTCTACGGTCAGCCTGCCTCAGAGCTAGACGTAGGATGCAAAGAGCTCGCACCGAGGATGCAAGAGAGAACCGTCGTGAAGTGTTTCGAGCTGCGATATTGGCCCTTAACAAGGCCATTAAAAGGAGCAAGAGAGCGTGTTTCGACAACCTGTGTGAGAGTGCCAACGCGAATCCGTGGGGTGACGCCTACAGGATTGTGATGGCCAAGACCAAAGGGAGCTCTTCACCCCCAGAACGGTTTCCGTACCGGTTGACAACGATTATCGAAGTACTCTTCCCGTCTTGAGCCACAAGCCCCTGGCCACCTGCACTACGAGACAGTGCGAGCACGGCCGAAATGGTGGCTCCAGTGACGAATGAAGAACTACTCGCAGTGGCTAAATCCCTAGCAATGAACAAAGCTCCAGGGCCGGATGGAGTTCCAAACAACGCTCTCAAGGCAGCGATCATAGCGAACCCGAACATGTTCAGGCTAGCTATGCAGAGATGCCTTGACGAGTGCCGTTTCCCCGATAGATGGAAAAGGCAGAAATTGGTGCTGCTGCCGAAGCCCGGGAAGCCGCCAGGCGACTCATCGGCGTACAGACCAATCTGTCTGATCGACACGACTGGCAAACTGCTTGAGAGGATTATCCTCAACAGGCTAACCCCGAACGCGGAATGTGCGGACGGCCTGTCAAGCAACCAGTTTGGCTTTCGGAAGGGTAAGTCCACAGTGGACGCTCTCAACTCAGTGATAAATACTGCCGAGATAGCGATCCAAAGGAAAAGGCGAGGCATTCGATACTGTGCGTTAGTGACACTTGACGTGAAGAACGCATTCAACAGCGCAAGCTGGGATGCCATCGCGCTCTCGTTACACCGACTTAGTCTACCGGTGGGTCTGTACCGGATCCTGGAAAGTTACTTCCAGAACTGCGTACTGCTATACGAGACCGATGCCGGTCAGAGAAGGGTTCCGATTACCGCCGGAGTCCCACAGGGCTCGATCCTAGGCCCGGTGTTATGGAACCTCATGTATGACGGGGTTCTGAGACTGAGCGTCGACTGCTGTTGCGGCTCTATCGAGAATGATGTCCAACAGCTCAAAGGTGTGCGCCAGTAGACGTAGGTTACTGGCAGGCGTTGCCGTATCTAGCCCCTCTAGGTCAAGAGCACTGAGGGTAACCAGTTACTTACAGAAACTGGAGAGCACCTACCGCGTGATGTGCATCAGAGTGATATCTGCCTACCGCACGGTATCACACGATGCATCCTGCGTGATAGCGTGCATGATGCCAGTTGGGCTGGTCATTCGGGAAGATGAGGAGTGCTACGAGCTACGTGGAAATAGAGGAGCCCGCGAGCGCACCAGGGTGACCTCGGTCGCCAGATGGCAGCGTGAGTGGGACAACTCCTCGAAAGGTAGGTGGACCCACCGGCTGATACCTAGCATATTGAGCTGGGTGGGAAGACCCCATGGGGAAGTTCACTTCCACCTGACACAATTCCTGTCAGGCCATGGCTGTTTCCGACAGTACCTCCACAGGTTCGGGCACGCGGAGGTCCCAGTCTGCCCGGACTGCCCAGGTGTAGACGAAACTGCCGAACACATACTGTTCGTATGTCATCGGTTCGACGTCGAAAGAAGAGCAATGCTTGACGTCTGTGGCTGGGACACAACCCCTGATACCCTTATTCAGCGGATGTGTCAATCGGTGGAGAAGTGGAACGCAGTCTCGGCTGCTACCATCCAGATTGCCTGTAGGCTACAGGTAATCTGGCGAACCAAGCAACAGACGACGGGCACGGCTAACTAGTGATTGGTTAGCTGGAGCGAAAAAGGCCAAGCGCAAAAAAGGGAGTGAATGGTCTGTTCATGCCGAGGCAGGTTTGGCGCAGCGACTGGCAACCGCGTAAGGGGTAAACCCAGCCACCTCGAAGCAAGACAGAAGAGTGAGTGTATAGGCGTATAAGTGGACTGCCTCATGCCAAGACGGGAGGGTCGTAGCGTAGTATGTTGGGACTTAGCTATCGATGCCTCATGGCGTGGCAGAGGAGTAAAAAGGGTGAGCATCCAAGTCAGTCTCACACGGCATGTTAAGGGTGAGCACAAAAGTCAGCCTCACATGGTATGGTAGAGGCTAGTACAAAAGTAAGCCTAGCAAGGAATGAAAAAGGTGAGCACACAAGTCAGCCTCGCATGGTATGTCAGAGGTGGGGCCTAAGAAAAATGTCCCACATGGGATGCCAGGGGGAGTGATAGAGGTACAATAGAGTGGCACGATCGAGAGTGAACCAGGTGATAGGGTGAGCACCCAAGTCAGCCTCACATGGTATGGGTGGGGCGAGCACAAAAGTAAGCCTAGCAAGGAATGAGTAAGGTGAGCACACAAGTCAGCCTCGCAAGGAACGAAAAAAGTGAGCACAAAAGTCAACCTCATGTGGGAGTGTTTGAGAGTGAATCAAGGTGCGATAGAGAGAGCACCCAAGTAAGCCTCATACAGGACGTATGAACGCGTGAGTGAGAGTGAATGAGTACATTAAATACGGCCATCCCCCCAGAAGTAATACCGAGAGGTAGTTCCTGGGAGGAACGATGGCGGAGCCCAATGGAGTTTAGTCGGTATAAATGGCAGCGTCACCATTCGAGCCCGACACGCCCCCAGTGCACCCCGTGCGGTAGCTTGGACCCTACCAATAGCACGTGTACTGGGCTAGGACGTAAAGGTCTTCTCCATTGCAAAAAACAAAAAAAAAATCCGATCTCGACGAACTGAGTTGAATGGGATATGACACTCGGCCCTCCGGGCTGGGATTAGGTTGACGTTTTTCAGAGTGTTTGCATAACCTTTCTGTACGAGAAAAGCAAAAATGTGCCAAAATTCAAAACAGTGAATCGTCGTCAAATTTTTTGTCGAGTTTGCATCAAATCTCGACGTTTCATGCACCTTGAAGGCATTTAGCATCAAAAATAAAAATTCTATTTTTAATTTTTCCTATAATTTATATGAGAAATTTCTGTGTGGCCGCACTCTGAAACCCGTAATTCCGGAACCAGAATTCCGATCGATCCAAAATTCAATAGCAGCCGATGGGAAGACTGCACCTTTCATTTGAGACTTAGTTTGGGTAAATCGGTCCAGCCATCTCTGAAAAAAAATGAGTGACATTATTTGACACATACGCACATACATACACACACACATACTCACATATACACACACATACACACATACAGACTTTTTCCGATCTCGACGAACTGAGTCGAATGGGATAGTCGAATAGGTTAACGTTTTTCAGAGTGATTGCATAACCTTTCTATATGAGAAAGGCAAAAATTGTCTTCAAAATGAAAAACCCGTCGTCACAACGTTTCAAATGTCTTCAAAATGAAGACGTGTCTTCACATCTGGCGTCGCTGGCCAGAGTCAATTAATAAGAGTTCTGTAAAGACGTTGGCATTTGGTTACACGGTATAACTACATTCGTCATTTTAAGAATGCAAAATATCCATTTTCAAAAGTTGCGAGAAGTTCTTAAATAATAGTATTTTTTGTTGCAATATTGAATTAGCTAAATTTGCACGAAGCAGGTGAAAACAGGATAAATGTATATTAGTATAAGTAAGAACTGATGTTCACGACATAGTACTGAACTTCCTTTTTTCTCACACCAGAAAAGGGATGTAGTGTTGAGAGTTTGAATTATAAAAATAAATTAAAGATATTCAATTGTTAGTATTTGATAAATGATTCTACCCCTGAAGCAACTTCCTGCTAGCCTGAAATCCACCCCTGTATAACAAACGTGCTTTGAGAAAGGGAGGTAGAGAGAGTCAACGACATGAAATAGAGAGAGGAGTATGTGAGCTCCAGGAAGTCAGTTAAGATCGAACCTTCGTGATAACTAGACGTGAGAGTCAACAAGCGCGGTGATACTAACCGGAAGTAGCAAGGTTACGAAAGCCGGAACCGTGTATATCGAGATTCTACACTGAAAACAATAAACAATAAACATTCAAATATAATTATCTCCACTATATTACTAGATTTTTATCCCTTCCCGATCAGAAACACATAACAGAAATATTTCAAGAATTTATCTCACGTTGTTACTTGTTATAAATTTCTGTTATTTTAACTACTAACGAGACCAAATTTATAACACAATATGTTACACAAATTGTGTTCTGTTATAATCTTGTTATTTCATTTTGATCGGGATTGCTTCCCACAAATAATTTAGATTTCTTTGCAGTTAGTTAAGTTGTATCAAACAATATAAATAAAGGAAAGAAAATAAACAAAGACTACATAAATACTACCAATAGGTATACAATGAAATACAAGAAAATAGAAGATAAATCGAAATATTTAAAGTGATGATTATCATCAGTGTTAGTATTAGGAAGTTAATTTTTATTATTACGTGATAGTCTTAAGAGCTTTTGTAACATGTTATAGAAAAAACCCGGCGTAATAAATATTTTGCAAATGCTCTTTCAAATAAACGTTTTATGAAAACAAACTCTTTCATCCCCAGTTTCAGTGGGTTTGGCGTAAGGTATGGTATTGTTTTGTTTTCTCCGACTACCGAACAAAGCTGTACATTGCTGAAACAGAAACTGGAGGAGATGAGTTGGAGGGCAGGGGACTTCTGTTTTTATTGTCGAAGCATATAGCCATCACCAGAATAAGGAATTCCTTTACATTCCGTGGATTTTCTGGCTAAAAAGGGTTATAATCAAGGTTATGAACTGAAATATGGCTTCCAAAAAGTCACAGCGAAAGATTATAAACTAAAATTACTTTAAGTCGAATTTGAATGAAAATATCTCATAGGGGGTGTTTTAGTGCTGTTATCTAAAAACCCTTCGGGAGTGAAGAATAGGTACTCTTGTATTGTCTATGTTCTCTGTGTCGTTATTTTGCTTAATCCTGATCATACTACTTACCCGATCCATCCCATCAGAAAAATGATGAAGAGACGAATCATAATAAGACACAAATTTTCAATCAACATGGGAAAAGTACCATTTAAGGCAGTCGTTACTGATACCTGGAAGTTTATACCAAAGCTTATTTTTATGTCTAGCAATGATTAAAATGTGGTACATTTATTAATTATAATACCAATATTCGATGCGATGGAGTTATGTTAGGGCTGATCAAAATAGTAGTTCTATCTGACGAATTAAATTTCAACTAACGGTTGGATCTTGCTATTCAAAACATTTATCTTCCACAGGAGTTGATTATATGCATCCGGACTTGAGGTTCAACTATGTAAGTATTTATTGACATATGCATTCAGATCTATTGACGACCACATTTTAAATTTAACAGAACGCCGAAGCAAGCTATGACTTCAGCAGCAATGATCCGTATCCTTATCCTAGATACACCGACGACTGGTTTAATAGGTAAGTTCACTTGTACAATGGGATTGAGGGCTACATGAAATGATATACAGTTTCTTCCACATTATTCGTTCTTCTATGATAAGATTGATTTGTTCATAATTTTGAGTGAGAATGTACTATCTGCGCACCTTCTTCGCGCAGAAAAAGAATCAGAATAAGCAAATTTTGGTTTTAATTAACAATTTTATTGTTTGATATAGAGACAAACAAGATTCAGGTTTGGTTCAATTAATACACGGATGTGATATGGCTTTTCAGTCGATAATGCGATTGCGTCGATTACTGTGTGATCTTCGCCTACGTTTCGATCCCACTATTGGATCATCATCAGGGCCTGAGAAAATTTTATTTATTTAGCTAATTAAGGACTTTTACACCAGTTGACATTAAACAAAACAGAAATACGAAATATTAAACATCGTTCAAAGCATATCTTACTTGACTACATCGACGAAGTGCTAATTCGTATTGCATACGAGAGAATGTCAGGTTCGAAAGGGTTGAAGAACTGCTTATAGCCTGTGGTTATTGTGTATATATGTTATGATTGGGATGGATGTCGTGGAATATTAGCACTTACGAAAAATATACATTCAGATCGTGTGAAATCGGGTTTTTCTGTACCAAAAAGTGGCAGTTTTGTCGAATATATCACTAAAACTTATTTGACGGTAATGGCAGTTGTTCACCTATATGAGACTACTACGTTTGGACTGTGCTCCTATCTGATTGTTTTTGAGAATTTTGGGTTGGAGTGGTAGTTTGATCGGTCCGGAGAGAGCTTTTTTCCCTCAACTTTTTCACATGCGATAGTATATTAGCATAAGTAGAGTTCAGTCCCTCGGTATCTGTGCGGCGGTTGACGGTGTGTTGAGTTGTTGTGATATGACACATTTCGAGGATCGGGAGATTGGAAGTTTTGAAGCTGTGGTCTATAATAGATGGTTTTTTCAGATTGAAGCGGTGTTGGTGGGTGATGCAGTGCTCCATGAGAGCCGTTTTTTCCTTTAACTCTTGTATTTCCGGGTCTGTGTATTGGTAACCAGCTGCTAGTTTCTGCTCAAGTTGGTTGATCTGTGTCTGGTGGCCATACATTCTTGTTTGGAGTTGGTTGACGGTCATTCCCACATATTTGCTGGGGCAGTCCAAGCAAGATATTCGGTAAATCACCTTGCTCTTTTGCATTTCGTGAACAGGGTCCTTTGGATTACCGTATAATCTTTTAACCGTGTTGCTGTTGCTGGTGGATATCTTTATATTCGGCACGTTCTTACGTAGTATTTTGCGTATGGATGGTGTTAATTCATTAATGAATGGCAGAGAGCGATATAGTGTTTGTTCAGCTGGTTCTACAGTTGCCTGTGATAGCTGTGGAGGTGATGTTTGGTGAAGTAACCGATTGATCAGATGTTTTGGATAGTCGTTAAGTCTGAGATGTTGAAAAATAATTGAACGTTGTTCTGAGCTGTTCTTGTTAGTGCAAAATGTACGAACACGATTAATAAAGTTTGTAGCGACTCCAAGTTTTTGGTCTAGTGCATGGAACGAATGATAATTCAAAAGTCTGCCGGACGATACCGGTTTTGAATACCAATCAGTTTTTAAACTACCGTCATCCATTCTTATAACGAGTAGGTCAAGGTAGGGGAGCTTCCGATCTTGTTCAGTCTCGTACGTGAATTTGAGGTGTGTATTATATTGGTTGAAGATGTCCAGGGTGGATTGAATTCGGTCTTTGTGTAATATCATGAAAAGATCGTCTACATACTTGCGTATATGTTTTGCGGGAATGTTGGCGGTTAATGCTGCTGTGGCGACAAGTCGTTCCATAATGATGTCTGCAAGTATTGGTGACAGTGGGCTGCCCATAGCTGTGCCGAACTTCTGATGGTAGAACTGTCCTTTGAATTGAAAATAGCTACTATCCATACAAAATTCCACAATTTCAAGGAATAAATCTAGATTTATGTGTGTGCATAGTTTGATCTCGTCCCACATCATTATGATGTCGTGTATCACCAACTGTTTTGGAATGTTGGTGAAAACGATACAACGTCGAATGATACGAGAATGTGATCTGGTGGTAGCTGTAAGTTATTCACGTAGCTGCGTAGGTTTTTGAGTCCCTGGCGTTGTAAACGCTGCTAAAAGACCTCTGTAAGATGTCAGCGATATATTTACATAGGTTGTATGTTGGTGCAGTTGTGTTGGGATCTACGGGCCTTAGAGGCATATCTGGTTTGTGTGCCTTCGGCTGTCCATAAATGCGAGAGCAAATAGCTGTATAACAAGTAAGATGATTTTTCGTTCTCTTATCTATGAGCTTCAATTGTAATAATCTTTGTATTATAGCGTTATTCTTCCTTTGCTGCTTAGGTGTTGGGTCTGATTTTACTGGATCGTAGGTGTTGGTATCTGTTAGCAAATTTTTCATTTTGTTGTCGTAGTCTTGTGTTTTCATTATTACTGTCCTATTACCTTTATCAGTCTCTGTGATTAGAATATCTGGATGTGTCTTGGAGAATTGCGTGAGGGATTTGGTGGCATAAGCGCAAAACTTTTCAAGAGGATTTTTGTTATTGCTATCGACTAAATGTTTCTTGTAAATGTTTCTTTCGAACCTGACATTCTCTCGTATGCAATACAAATTAGCACTTCGTCGATGTAGTCAAGTAAGATATGCTTTGAACGATGTTTAATATTTCGTATTTCTGTTTTGTTTAATGTCAACTGGTGTAAAAGTCCTTAATTAGCTAAATAAATAAAATTTTCTCAGGCCCTGATGATGATCCAATAGTGGGATCGAAACGTAGGCGAAGATCACACAGTAATCGACGCAATCGCATTATCGACTGAAAAGCCATATCACATCCGTATATTTCCAACAGTCGCTACGCACCTCTAGTTCAATTAATATCATGATAAATTTAACCGAAAAAACAAGATCGAAGAAACAAAAAAATAATTTTTAGCATTAACCAAAGGAGAGAAAAGGTCGCATTTTGTTGAAATCAAACAAAGATTATGTTGCTTTTCAACCAAGGGATCAGTTCGATCTAACAAATTTTATTTTGATTCAGCAATGTTTCTCTTTAATATGCAAACAGAAGGATTTGTTGAACTAAACATGCTTACGAGAAACACCCATTTCAATTTGAAACAGTCATTCGTCAAGTTTGAAATTCAACTAAACGTTTTGTTGTTTCAAAAAGGCCTGATTCTTCTGCGTGATGTTATCCTTTCTGTTTGCGAACTAGATGTAGGTAATTCCAAATTCTAAAATTATGAAAATCTGTATACATAACTAGAGTTTTGTAATTTATACTGATTCTCGACTTGGATATCAGGTTTGTTCCAGTACCAGAAGAAAATCCGGAATAAACAGCGAAAAAACCGCTATTTGCATTTTTCTTCTCTTTTTCTTCTGGTAGCAAACCAGAATAAAAAAGAGCAAGTAGGCGCATTTAGCGTGTACTAGAATAAACTTTTTCCTTTTCCCACATACCTCGAAGGAGGGAAACGGAAATAAGCCTGTTTTGTTGAATTGAAATTGTGAGAATTATTGTTCAGAATTAAAATATTATTTTACTTAAAACTTTCGGTTCGGTTGACTTAAATACTTCTATTTGTATTCCAGTTAGACACTTTACTCATATTTAATTATTGAAATAACGGACTTCTCTTCTTGCATTCATCGTATCAACAATATATAAGCATGACAATTACAACAGTTTGAAATTACAATTTTTACATGATTGTTGTAGCATTAAAGAATTCTTTCAATCCAATAAAATTTTACATTGTAATGTAATCTATATAGAATCATCGTTGGAACTATCCAGAATTTTCTTGCACTATGTCTCGCCAAAAGTTGCAGAATTCGGTGGTTTTACATCTCTTACAAAAGAAATGTATAGGATTCGCTCAAACTTTGAAAACTTTTTCCGAGGCCCGGAGGCCCGAGTCTCATATACCAATCAACTCAGCTCGACAAATTGAGACAATGTCTGTATGTGTGTATGTGTATGTGTGTATGTATGTATGTACAAAATGTCGTGTAATTATCTCAGCAATGGCTGAACCGATCTTAATGAAATTAGTTTCAAATGCCAGGCCTAACGTTGCCATTTGACACTATTATTTTGATTTTCGATATGTTGTTAACTTTCTGAGATATGGGCGATTTTGTCAAAACACAGCAGGTTTTTCGCAAATAACTTTCGAACAATACAACATTGTCCCACTGCACATAAATAGAAAGCTTGTAAAAATACCTTTTTAACAAGCTATAGATTGTCTAAATCCGTGCACGAGCGGCGGAGATATTGAACATTTTGTATTTTTAGTCCTCGCTTACCAATTTCCACTAATTAACTCTTACGTCCCCAACCCCCATTTCATTAAAAATATTAAATTTAAAAATAATGGTACTCAGCCGGGTTCTAACCAAACTTGATGCGGTTTTTTAGAATCGATCACAAAATTTGTCTAGTTTTAGGAACCAAGACCATCTTTCCGGAAATGACCGTAGTTCCGGATATATTGTTGGGAGTACTGGGGTTACCCCCTTTTCCGAAAAACGAAAAACTTTCATACCGGTGTTCAAACCCGTCTTGTGACACATAAAACTTCATGATTTTGCAAAACAAATACATTGGAAAACATTCTGAGGGTTTTGGTTGAATTGGCCACACCCCAGGGTATTCCGGGAACCTGGTTCCTCCGTCAAAAAGAACACTTTTCGACCGGTTATAAAACCCACCTTGCGGCAAGTAAAACTTCATGATTTTGCAATACAAGTACAGTGGAGGACATTTTGAGGGTTTTTGATCGAATTGGCCACACCCCAGGGTATTCCGGGAACCTGGTTCCTCCGTCAAAAAGGACACTTTTCGACCGGTTATCAAACCCACCTTGCGGCAAGTCAAACTTCATGATTTTGCAATACATGTACAGTGGAGGACATTTTGAGGGTTTTTGGTCGAATTGGCCACAACCCAGGGTATTCCGGGAACCTGGTTCCTCCGTCAAAAAGGACACTTTTCGACCGGTTATAAAACCCACCTTGCCGCATGTCAAACTTCATGATTTTGCAATACAAGTACGGTGGAGGACATTTTGAGGGTTCTTTTGGTCGAATTGGCCACATCCTAGGGTATTCCGGGAACCTGGTTCCTCCGTCAAAACGGACACTTTTCAACCGGTTATAAAACCCACCTTGCCGCATGTCAAACTTCATGATTTTGCAATACAAGTACAGTGGAGGATAATTTGAGGGTTTTTGGTCGAATTGGCCACACCCCAGGGTATTCCGGGAGCCTGGTTCCTCCGTCAAAAAAGACACTTTTCGACCGGTTATAAAACCCACCTTGCTGCATGTCAAACTTCATGATTTTGTAATACAAGTACCGTGGAGGACATTTTGAGGGTTTTTGGTCGAATTGGCCACATCCTAGGGTATTCCGGGAACCTGGTTCCTCCGTCGAAAAGGACACTTTTCGACCGGTTATAAAACCCACCTTGCGGCAAGTCAAACTTCATGATTTTGCAATACAAGTACAGTGGAGGACATTTTGAGGGTTTTTTGGTCGAATTGGCCACACCCCAGGGTATTCCGATGAGACTTTCTTCAATCAGTTCTACGTTGGAATGGATGAGCAGTATCGGTTCCAGTTTGCGGACGGAGAAGATACAATTGTTAAATTTGAGATAGCAAGTCGACAATTCCACTACATACGCATCTTCAATCTACCACCAGAAACAGAAGATAAAGAAATCGCCATTGTGATGAGTCGTTTTGGAAAAATACGGAAACATGTGCGAGAGCGTTACCCGACAGAATTTGATTTCCCAGTCTACAGCGGAATGCGAGGCGTGCACATGGAAGTAGAGAAAGAAATACCAGCAAATCTGTTCATTGGACACTTCCGAGCAAGATTATACTAAGAAGGCCTGAAAAACAAATGTTTCTTCTGTAAAATAGAAGGTCATCTAAAAACAAACTGTCTAAAGCTCGCCAGTCTCAGAGCATCCGAGACTGGTGCCTCTGTTTCAGTTCGAGAATAATCGCGGCACTGGAATTATCAAACTCTCGGACATTGTGGACTGGATAATAAAAATTTTCAATATAACTGATCCTATTAAAAGTCTGTTGTTAGCTCTTCTACTTACAGTAAAAACATTTTTAAAGCAGTTGACTGCAAAATGGCCCTCCTTTCAGCGATTGTATCCTTCGATGGCTAACTCATCGAACGAGGTCACGGATTTGATCACTGTTCTACAGTGGAATTGCAGAAGTATCATCCCAAAAATAGATTCTTTCAAATTTTTAATAAATAGCTTCAGATGCGATGCATTTGCTTTATGTGAAACTTGGTTAACTTCCGATGTAAACCTTAACTTCCACGATTTTAATACTATTCGCTTGGATCGAGATACCCCCTACGGAGGAGTACTTTTGGGGATCAAAAAGTGCACTTCCTTCTACAGAATTAACCTTCCCTCAATACCAGGCATTGAAATTGTCGCTTGTCATGTAACAATCAAAGATCTTTGCATAGGTTCCATATATATTCCCCCCTACACCGCGATTGGGCACCGCCGGCTACATGACATCATAGAATCCCTGGCTGCACCGCGACTTGTTTTAGGAAACTTTAACTCTAACAGTACGGCATGGGGTTGCCTTTATGATGATAACCGTTCTTCTTTAATTCACAATATTTGCGACAACTTCAATATGACAATTCTAAACACGGGTGAAATGACACGGATCCCTCCCCCACCAGCGCGCCCAAGTGCATTAGATTTATCCCTTTGCTCGACCTCGCTACAGTTAGATTGCGCGTGGAAGGTAATCCCTGATCCCCACGGTAGCGACCATCTGCCGATCGTAGTCTCGATCACCAACAGCTCAAGACCATTGGAATCAATCAATATTTCGTATGACCTCACACGAAATATCGATTGGAAGAGCTATGCGGCCGCGATATCCGACAACATCGAATCTACCCAAGAACTTCCTCCGGAGGAAGAGTACAGCTTTTTGGCTGGCTTGATTCTCGACAGTGCGAATCAAGCTCAGACTAAGCCAGTACCGGACGCGAACATACAAAAACGTTCTCCCAATCCCTGGTAGGATAAAGAGTGCTCAGACGTGTACGCGGAGAAAGCCTCCGCGTTTAAGATCTTCCGGAACGACGGGTTACCCTCTAGTTTTCGACAGTACGCGACGTTAGACAAGCGAATGAAGAGTTTGATGAAAGCCAAGACACGTGGTTATTGGCGTCGGTTCGTCGACGGATTAACGAGAGAAACATCGATGAGCACTCTTTGGGGAACAGCCCGACGTATGCGAAACCGAAACAGTACTAATGAGAGCGTGGAATATTCAAACCGTTGGATATACGATTTCGCCAAGAAGGTTTGTCCGGATTCCGCCCCGGCACAGAAGATCTACCGCGCCGCGTCCCCTCACGATAACGCGAACGAAACACCTTTTTCGATGGTGGAGTTCTCACTTGCTCTCTTGTCGTGTAACAATAAAGCTCCAGGGCCAGACAGAATCAAATTCAATTTGTTGAAGAATCTGCCAGACTCTGCCAAGAGACGCTTGTTGAACTTATTTAATAAGTTTCTTGAGGCTAACATTGTCCCACACGATTGGAGACAAGTGAAGGTCATCGCCATCCAAAAACCAGGAAAACCAGCCTCCGACCACAATTCGTATCGTCCGATCGCAATGCTGTCCTGTATTCGGAAGTTGTTCGAGAAAATGATCCTATTCCGCCTAGACAATTGGGTCGAAGCAAATGGCTTACTGTCAGATACACAATTTGGCTTTCGCAAAGGCAAAGAGACGAACGATTGTCTTGCGTTGCTCTCAACCGAAATTCAAATGACCTATGCTAGCAAAGAGCAGATGGCATCAGTGTTCCTAGATATTAAGAGGGCTTTTGATTCAGTTTCGATCAACATTCTTTCAGAGAAGCTGCACCAGCATGGTCTTTTAGCGACTTTAAATAACTTTTTACTAAACTTGTTGTCGGAAAAGTACATGCATTTTTCGCATGGTGACTTATCGACATCACGATTTAGCTACATGGGCCTTCCCCAGGGCTCATGTCTAAGCCCCCTGTTATACAATTTTTACGTCAACGAAATTGATGAATATAAGATTTTATGGTCACCGCAACATATTTATTTCATGGACTTGTTGACTTTTCTCGGTGAAAATGAAAACTCCAAATTTTCCCATTACCACACGTAACGTTTCGGCTTACTGCTCTTCAGCCATCGTCGGACGCCTACAAACATTTATTTAGCATTAACGTTAACATCAATTTGTTCACAAAAAATTACAAAGCTAGCATTCACAAATTAAACACAATTTACAATTAACTCACATAAACTTATATCACGCATCTCCATTCACTCTCGTTCACTCTCCACCGCTAGGCGGGCGATCACTCTTCGACTGTCTGCGTTCCTCGCTATTCAAACACTGTCGAAGCTTAGTGACCAGACCGTCGTATGTTGTGCAGAACGTTCCACATTCTCTTTGTAGGTTCACCGTTTTTTCCTCGCCGAGAATTTTGATGTGAAACATCTCTGCAGTTAGTCTGCTCTCCTGGTTTTCGATTCGTTCCAGTATCCGGGTGTTGTCGAAATCGAAGATGTGTCCTTCTTGCAATGTGTGTTGGGCTAAACCAGTTCTCGCATCTTTTTTCTTCGCGTCGTTCTTGTGTTCCGCTACTCTCGTTTCCAGCCTTCTCCCCGTTTGTCCTACATACGTTTTGCCATCGCCTGTTCCACACGGAATCGAATACACCACGTTCTTCTGTTTCCCTGGTGGGATCGGGTCTTTCAGTTTGGAGAAAATTCTGTTTTTTATTTTATCTTTTGGCTTGAAAGCAAGTTTTGTATCGTGTTTTCTCAGAAATTTCTCTAGTTTTTCACTGAGTCCCGGGACGTATGGCACAGCTACATATGCTATTTCAGCAGTCGCATCTTTATTCTGCTGTAGGCCATTATAGTGTTTATGGACCCGATCTTTCAGAATTTTGCGAACAAACCAGTAAGGGTAATGGTTTATTCGCAATATCTTTTTGGCTGTTTCGATTGCCGCTGGTCGGTTTTTACAGTCGGAGAGCTTGACTGCTCGATCTACGAGTGCAATTGCCGTGTTGCATTTATGCGAATAGGGACTCTCTGAATTGAAATCCAGATATCTACCATCCGCTTGTTTGGGTAGCCAAACTCTTTCGATGCGATCATGGCTTCTGGTTAGCATCATGTCAAGAAATCTCAATTTCCCGTTGTCCTCCTCTTCAATGGTGAACTGGAGTTTACTGTGGAAATTATTGAACGAGTCTAAGATTTCTTGAATGTGCTCCATTTTGCCCACACAGAAGCAATCGTCTACGTACCGACGGTACATCATTAGAGGTATTTGTTTTCTCTCTAATGATGCTATGCACTTCTGTTCCAATCGCTCCATCACCACATTCGCAATGACTGGTGAGAGTGGAGAGCCCATAGGGACGCCGAAAGTTTGTGCATATATTACACCCCGATGTACGAAAAACGTCGATTCCAACACAAGCTTGACCGCCTCCATGAAACTGTGTTGATCGATGCTTGTGTGTTTCTCCACCTCTTCCCATCTCTCGTTCAAGCAGTCCAGGGCACGAAACGAACTACGCAACCCTATTCAACATAAAAAACAACTTAATCCACCTAGCAGTGAGATAAGACATTTCTTACACATGTCACTGTTGGATCATTAATTAATTTGCAGATCTCGTTTATTAGTTTGCAATTTCTGGTCCTGCACGAATAAAACCTCGAATAAACTGAATAAAATATAGAAAATCAATAATACGAACCAAATAAAAAAATAAGACAAGAATGCAAAACAAAATGTTTTCAAATTCATAAAATGAGTTCAATGATTTATATAAATCAAGTTAATAAAATACATAAATCAAATTGGATTGGATCATTAAATGAAAAATTAGTCAATATTCAAAAATAGTTTTAAATTTAATGGAACAAATTAACTTGACTCAAACTAACAAATTGAACGAAATAAATAAGTGGAACGACGGATTATGAAGTTATTAAAATTAAAGAAATGAACAAAATGAATCAAATAAATCAAATTAATCCATTGAATCAAATGAATCAATTAAATCAAATGAAACAAATTAATCAAATGGATAAAACGTATTTAATGAATCCAGTGAAAACAATGAATTAAATGAATGAAATATATAAAATAAATAAAATGATTGGAATGAATGAAAAGAATAAAACTAATAAAATGAAAGAATTGAATAAAATGAATAAATAAAACAAACGAAACAAATAAACAAAACAAATATAATTGATTAAATAAATAAAAAGAAGAAGAAAAAGAATTGATTAAAATGAAAAATAAGGCGATATTAAAAAGTTATAAATTAATTTAAAAAAAAAATTGGTGTCAAATAAATAATTTGGATGAAATGAATAGATCTATAAAAAGGGAAATTTTTAAAATGTAGAAACTAAAAACATGTATGAACTAGAAAATAATAAAGAGTGTATAGAAGCAGAACAATAAATAAAATAAGTTAAATGAATGATTTGAATAAAATGTGCAAAAAATAACTGATCAGAGTGAATCCAAAAAATAAAATGAATAAAATTGATTGAATGAACGTAAATCAACAAAATGAATAAAAAGAATTCTGAATGGAATAAATAATTATAATGCAAAAAACTCATATACTTAAAACTAGTCAATTATTAAAAATGAATAAACGCCATGAAATGAAGAAACTGAAAAAAATTTAGAATGAAATAAGAAACCATTTTTTAATAAAGTAAATGAATAAACCGGATTGTATTTGAGAACTATTGTATCAGAAAGTTATAAATTGTTTTTGATAATCCAATCATCTGAAAAATGGCTAATTAATATGCAATGAACTTTCTTAAGTTTTCTTCTTCTTCTTTGTTTTCACCTTTTTGTTTTCGTTGTTCTTTTCTTGGCGGCGTCGATTAAGATTATCTGGTGTTTCTACCTTATTGATGGACCTTAATTAGTTATCAGGAACGTTCAATTTCTTTTGGAATTCACATATTCCCAAAAAAAAAGATTTTTCTGCAGAATACGTAAATATGCACAATTGGAAATAGTAAAGTAAGACAAGGTCGCATATGCTTTCAAACGCCTTAAACAAAGAGCGACAGAGAAAGAATGCGATTCGTGAATGATACAGGTAGAATTTTCAAAATTTTCATTTGCATTGGTGTAAATAGTGTAAAGTTTCATTCGGAATTCTCGTTCAGGAAATATGTATAAATGAGTCCTGTATAAACTAATACTACGAAAATGAAATGGTTCAAATTTTCAGCATAAGTATTTAATTTGTTGGAAACACAAGCGCCATTGAAAGCGTCACTTGATATAAAACTGCTCTTGATGGATAGGCATGCTTAACATTACAAGTCTTAATTTTCTGCGAATAAATATGTTTCTAGTTATATTGGTCATGAAAAGGGTACCTTCGTGTTCATTTGTTGTTACACAGTAATGTGTATGACAAAAATGTAGTCAGATCAAACGTTTCAGTACACAGTACATCCAACGCCACTCCACTAATTGTGGCTGCCATTGATACATCAATTAAATTTTACTTAGTATAAAGCAAAAATGGACAACGATAAGTTAGAAGAAACATTTTACTTGTATCCCCCGTTCGAGAATGGGGTCTGTAGGAGATTTCTTTTCCCGGATCTAATTCGTGGATATTTTTGGGCTTTGATCCGTTATTCTTCATAATAGTTCATACCAATACAATGAATATATATTTTCAATAATATCATCACAAAAAATATGTTCTTACTTTTCACATGACATATTTGAGCATATGATTCATTTAAAATTCAATTCAGATACGAAAGGTTTAAATAACGCATGTGGAATATGTCTTCTTAAAGTGTTCATCTTCAAACATCCCTATTACTCAGTTAAGTCAAATATTTTTGTAGGTAGCTATGAATTTCCTTAATTATAGTGTATATAAAAGCTATGTATAGAACTGAATTAAATTAGAGTAGTAGTTTTCGAATTTTGGTCGCCTGCCAACCCATAGTTCAACATTTCATCTTGAGGGTGTGAACATTTGAAAATAGTTATAGTTTTCTCATAATACAAATATTTTGAAAATTTTCTCAGGACTATAAAATAATTTATTTACCAAGTAGGATGCAATATTAAGCTTGTTTTAATACACTTAAATGACCTTAAATTTAAAGGTATATTACGCGATATATTGATTCCTTACTTCCTTATTATAAATAACCAGTATAAATAACCTAAATCTTGCAAAAGAGCTAAAGAAATCTTTTATCTCACTACTAGGTGAATTACTTGTTGATCTATGTATTAATATACCATCAACATTTACCTCACGATTGAATTCAACGCCTAATCCTAAGGATAAATACATACATAAATACAACTCTAGAAAAAATTCACTATAAGCACATTATTTCGTATTTGAAATGAACTTACATATTAATTTTTGAGAAATAGTTCATTTATTATAGAGGTAATTCACAAATTTTTACATTTCTTACAAAAGAAATGTATAGGATTCGCTCAAACTTTGAAAACGTTTTCCGAGGCCCGGGGGGCCGAGTCTCATAAACCAATCGACTCAACTCGACAAATTGAGACAATGTCTGTATGTGTGTATGTATGTATGTACAAAATGTCATGTAATTATCTCAGCAATGGCTGAACCGATCTTAATGAAACTAGTTTCATATGAAAGGCCTAACGTTGCCATTTGACACTATTATTTTTGATTTTCGATATGTTGTTTACTTTCTGATGTAAGTAGGGGTTTGCCCACTACTCGGGTTCTTATTTGCCCGGCGTACCCTTCTTTTCAGGGCGGCCTAGGTGCTCCTACCGGAATTTCGGATTTTCGTATAATAACAAACAAAAAGAGAAAAAAAACAAATAAATTCTAAATTTACCGACTTTTATTCTCCTCTCCTCTGTGCTGCACTCTGCCGGTGAAACTAATCAGCTTTCGGCGATGGTGGAAGGCGAAGGTTTATCCGACCGGCCGGGACTCCGACGGCCGTGTTCTCCCGCAGGTACCGTTGGCTGCTATTGCAGCGGTCCTTTACAATTAGCCAGGGAGGTGAGCAAGGCTCTTTTGTTAGAACCTCCCTAGCGACGGGGCGATTAATCGCCGGGTCCACTCACTCCCCGTGAATGGCCCAGGTAGATACCGCAGTAAACTACCTCAGGTGGATCCGTTGTCCTACCTGCTTCGCCCTCCTTTGCGATTAACTGTGGAGGAGAGCTATGCTCGTTCGGCTGATCCTCTACAGTGAGGGCGGCGTGGTGTCACTGGGTCCTTTGTAATTAGCCGGGGGAAGCGAGTGGCTCCTTTGCGATTAGCTTCCCGTTCCCGGCGACCCAACACCGCACTATACACTGTGCCCGAACCACGGGCCGACACTTTCCGACGGTCTTAGTTTGCCGTCGCACGCGCGCACTGAAACTTTTCTCTAGTGGCGGAAACTGTCCCACAAAAACTTATTACGGACGTCTGTTATTCGCCGTGGTTCGTCACTTTCTGGTTTTTTCACGATGGCCGCCTTTTTCACTCCACCAAAACAAACACCATCACCACAAAACCGCACTGCCGCATAACTGTCATCTCCTTTGCAGCATAAACAGCAACCAATATAACAGCAAGAGGAGCGCGGTAACCTACCTAAGCCCTATGTTAGTTATTGACAAATGTTTAACAAAATTTTCTACACCTATCTGTACGCACAAAACCGTTCACAAACGCGAAACTATACAAAAATTTACAAGAAAAAGTGAACGGTATCGAAACAGCGGTGAAAATATTATTCTGAATATGCAAAATTCTTCTCACATGTCCTAGGAACACCGTCAAAAAATACTGCGATAATATATTTTGAGATTCCAAAATTATTTTCAAAAATGTAATGCGCAATCATGCAGGCCTACCCGAAAATTCAGAATATTCAATATTCTTCTCACATGTCCTAGGAACACTCTCAAAACATACTACGATGGTATATTTTGATATTCCAAAATTATTTCCAAAAATGTAATGCGTAATCATGCAGGCCTACCCGAAAATTCTGAATATGCAAAGTTCTTCTCACATGTCCTAGGAATGTAATGCGTCATCATGCAGGCCTACCCGAAAATTCTGAATATGCAAAATTCTTCTCACATGTCCTAGGAACACCCTCAAAAAATACTGCTATGGTATATTTTGAGATTCCAAAATTATTTTCAAAAATGTAATGCGCAATCATGCAGGCCTACCCGAAAATTCTGAATATGCAAAGTTCTTCTCACATGTCCTAGGAACACCCTCTAAAAATACTACGATTATATTTTGATATTTCAAAATTATTTTCAAAAATGTAATGCGTCATCATGCAGGCCTACCCGAAAATTCTGAATATGCAAAACTCTTCCCACATGTCCTAAGAATACTCAGTATAAATACTGCGATGGTATATTTTGATATTCTAAAATTATTTTCAAAAATGTAATGCGCAATCATGCAGGCCTACCCGAAAATTCTGAATATGCAAAGTTCTTCTCACATGTCCTAGGAACACCCTCTAAAAATACTACGATGGTATATTTTGACATTTTGAAATTATTTTCAAAAATGTAATAGAATTTTGAATATGTGAAGTTTTTCCTACATGCTACATTCGGTGGGAACTATACGATGAAATATTTTGATATATTAAAATTATTTAGCATATTTTTGCACTTTGAACAGCCGGTAGCCTAAACGACTGACAGCTTAAGGACATTATACATGCGAGCCACAACATAGCTGCTACGCCGCACACACCCCTCTCCCCTGCCTAACCATGTATCTGACATGAGCAAATATAAAAATACGTTTTTCAACACACTAACCTTGCTGGTGTTCCACGAAACTGCTACTTAAGGAAGCTAGGACATTTTCGCATACAATCAATCCGAGTTTATGACGGAATGCCATCTGTAGCTCCTAATTTGTGCGAAAATATCACCACTCTTCACTTGGGATTTCTTTTCACTTTTATTTTTGTTCTCGTTTTCATTGCACTTTTTCAAATGCACTTTATTCACACACCACTGCAAAAACACTCATCATCATCATCAAATTTTCTGCCAATGTGCGGATGACCAAAGGAAAATGTTTGGAAACTCTCATTTGTGCGTTTGAATTTTCACTTCAGATTTCAGTTTTTCTCAATGTAAACAAGTGAGCCGGTGCCTAGCAACGTGGCTTCCACATATCTTCACCTTAAGCAACCGTTGCTAGTCGTTCAAGGCATCGACTTCTATGTTCATACTAGGTGCATTCGATTCCCTAGTTCGGCTGCTAGAAGGTTAAATGCGCTAGTAACTTGCATGCAAGTTTAACATTCTTGCATATGCTAGCGCAAATAAAAATTTACTACGAACAAGTCGCCCTTTTGAAAATATCATTGCTAGCGCAAACCTCTGCTAGCGCATTTAACCAAGGTATCCCTGCCCCCGTTACTGTTACTGCAACCAGTTCCGCTAACGCCCCCGCCACATTCAGCAAACCCATGCAACTCACAGCTACTGCAACAACTGTAACGTGTCCACCGCCGCTGGCCGCAGAGAACAACATCGTCAGGCAAGCTAATGTTTCTGTGATATCGAACGTACGTTACATAGGCCCAAATCCATCTCGAATCGTTCCCCCACATCAACAAAAAATAGTGCATAATAATAATAATAACGTCACTGCTGGTAGCACCACCTTCATATTTAGCACCCAATGTTAATTTCAACGGAAACTGATTTCTCCGTCCGCATCGTCACCAACATATCAACCCAGCGCGAGTCATCAGCATCAAGAACAATATAAATAAATTACGAAAAAAGTTAAATGACATGTAAATATGAAACATCACACAACCGCACGACACGAAACGAACTACGCAACCCTATTCAACATAAAAAACAACTTAATCCACCTAGCAGTGAGATAAGACATTTCTTACACATGTCACTGTTGGATCATTAATTAATTTGCAGATCTCGTTTATTAGTTTGCAATTTCTGGTCCTGCACGAATAAAACCTCGAATAAACTGAATAAAATATAGAAAATCAATAATACGAACCAAATAAAAAAATAAGACAAGAATGCAAAACAAAATGTTTTCAAATTCATAAAATGAGTTCAATGATTTATATAAATCAAGTTAATAAAATACATAAATCAAATTGGATTGGATCATTAAATGAAAAATTAGTCAATATTCAAAAATAGTTTTAAATTTAATGGAACAAATTAACTTGACTCAAACTAACAAATTGAACGAAATAAATAAGTGGAACGACGGATTATGAAGTTATTAAAATTAAAGAAATGAACAAAATGAATCAAATAAATCAAATTAATCCATTGAATCAAATGAATCAATTAAATCAAATGAAACAAATTAATCAAATGGATAAAACGTATTTAATGAATCCAGTGAAAACAATGAATTAAATGAATGAAATATATAAAATAAATAAAATGATTGGAATGAATGAAAAGAATAAAACTAATAAAATGAAAGAATTGAATAAAATGAATAAATAAAACAAACGAAACAAATAAACAAAACAAATATAATTGATTAAATAAATAAAAAGAAGAAGAAAAAGAATTGATTAAAATGAAAAATAAGGCGATATTAAAAAGTTATAAATTAATTTTAAAAAAAAATTGGTGTCAAATAAATAATTTGGATGAAATGAATAGATCTATAAAAAGGGAAATTTTTAAAATGTAGAAACTAAAAACATGTATGAACTAGAAAATAATAAAGAGTGTATAGAAGCAGAACAATAAATAAAATAAGTTAAATGAATGATTTGAATAAAATGTGCAAAAAATAACTGATCAGAGTGAATCCAAAAAATAAAATGAATAAAATTGATTGAATGAACGTAAATCAACAAAATGAATAAAAAGAATTCTGAATGGAATAAATAATTATAATGCAAAAAACTCATATACTTAAAACTAGTCAATTATTAAAAATGAATAAACGCCATGAAATGAAGAAACTGAAAAAAATTTAGAATGAAATAAGAAACCATTTTTTAATAAAGTAAATGAATAAACCGGATTGTATTTGAGAACTATTGTATCAGAAAGTTATAAATTGTTTTTGATAATCCAATCATCTGAAAAATGGCTAATTAATATGCAATGAACTTTCTTAAGTTTTCTTCTTCTTCTTTGTTTTCACCTTTTTGTTTTCGTTGTTCTTTTCTTGGCGGCGTCGATTAAGATTATCTGGTGTTTCTACCTTATTGATGGACCTTAATTAGTTATCAGGAACGTTCAATTTCTTTTGGAATTCACATATTCCCAAAAAAAAAGATTTTTCTGCAGAATACGTAAATATGCACAATTGGAAATAGTAAAGTAAGACAAGGTCGCATATGCTTTCAAACGCCTTAAACAAAGAGCGACAGAGAAAGAATGCGATTCGTGAATGATACAGGTAGAATTTTCAAAATTTTCATTTGCATTGGTGTAAATAGTGTAAAGTTTCATTCGGAATTCTCGTTCAGGAAATATGTATAAATGAGTCCTGTATAAACTAATACTACGAAAATGAAATGGTTCAAATTTTCAGCATAAGTATTTAATTTGTTGGAAACACAAGCGCCATTGAAAGCGTCACTTGATATAAAACTGCTCTTGATGGATAGGCATGCTTAACATTACAAGTCTTAATTTTCTGCGAATAAATATGTTTCTAGTTATATTGGTCATGAAAAGGGTACCTTCGTGTTCATTTGTTGTTACACAGTAATGTGTATGACAAAAATGTAGTCAGATCAAACGTTTCAGTACACAGTACATCCAACGCCACTCCACTAATTGTGGCTGCCATTGATACATCAATTAAATTTTACTTAGTATAAAGCAAAAATGGACAACGATAAGTTAGAAGAAACATTTTACTTGTATCCCCCGTTCGAGAATGGGGTCTGTAGGAGATTTCTTTTCCCGGATCTAATTCGTGGATATTTTTGGGCTTTGATCCGTTATTCTTCATAATAGTTCATACCAATACAATGAATATATATTTTCAATAATATCATCACAAAAAATATGTTCTTACTTTTCACATGACATATTTGAGCATATGATTCATTTAAAATTCAATTCAGATACGAAAGGTTTAAATAACGCATGTGGAATATGTCTTCTTAAAGTGTTCATCTTCAAACATCCCTATTACTCAGTTAAGTCAAATATTTTTGTAGGTAGCTATGAATTTCCTTAATTATAGTGTATATAAAAGCTATGTATAGAACTGAATTAAATTAGAGTAGTAGTTTTCGAATTTTGGTCGCCTGCCAACCCATAGTTCAACATTTCATCTTGAGGGTGTGAACATTTGAAAATAGTTATAGTTTTCTCATAATACAAATATTTTGAAAATTTTCTCAGGACTATAAAATAATTTATTTACCAAGTAGGATGCAATATTAAGCTTGTTTTAATACACTTAAATGACCTTAAATTTAAAGGTATATTACGCGATATATTGATTCCTTACTTCCTTATTATAAATAACCAGTATAAATAACCTAAATCTTGCAAAAGAGCTAAAGAAATCTTTTATCTCACTACTAGGTGAATTACTTGTTGATCTATGTATTAATATACCATCAACATTTACCTCACGATTGAATTCAACGCCTAATCCTAAGGATAAATACATACATAAATACAACTCTAGAAAAAATTCACTATAAGCACATTATTTCGTATTTGAAATGAACTTACATATTAATTTTTGAGAAATAGTTCATTTATTATAGAGGTAATTCACAAATTTTTACATTTCTTACAAAAGAAATGTATTGGATTCGCTCAAACTTTGAAAACGTTTTCCGAGGCCCGGGGGGCCGAGTCTCATAAACCAATCGACTCAACTCGACAAATTGAGACAATGTCTGTATGTGTGTATGTATGTATGTACAAAATGTCATGTAATTATCTCAGCAATGGCTGAACCGATCTTAATGAAACTAGTTTCATATGAAAGGCCTAACGTTGCCATTTGACACTATTATTTTTGATTTTCGATATGTTGTTTACTTTCTGATGTAAGTAGGGGTTTGCCCACTACTCGGGTTCTTATTTGCCCGGCGTACCCTTCTTTTCAGGGCGGCCTAGGTGCTCCTACCGGAATTTCGGATTTTCGTATAATAACAAACAAAAAGAGAAAAAAAACAAATAAATTCTAAATTTACCGACTTTTATTCTCCTCTCCTCTGTGCTGCACTCTGCCGGTGAAACTAATCAGCTTTCGGCGATGGTGGAAGGCGAAGGTTTATCCGACCGGCCGGGACTCCGACGGCCGTGTTCTCCCGCAGGTACCGTTGGCTGCTATTGCAGCGGTCCTTTACAATTAGCCAGGGAGGTGAGCAAGGCTCTTTTGTTAGAACCTCCCTAGCGACGGGGCGATTAATCGCCGGGTCCACTCACTCCCCGTGAATGGCCCAGGTAGATACCGCAGTAAACTACCTCAGGTGGATCCGTTGTCCTACCTGCTTCGCCCTCCTTTGCGATTAACTGTGGAGGAGAGCTATGCTCGTTCGGCTGATCCTCTACAGTGAGGGCGGCGTGGTGTCACTGGGTCCTTTGTAATTAGCCGGGGGAAGCGAGTGGCTCCTTTGCGATTAGCTTCCCGTTCCCGGCGACCCAACACCGCACTATACACTGTGCCCGAACCACGGGCCGACACTTTCCGACGGTCTTAGTTTGCCGTCGCACGCGCGCACTGAAACTTTTCTCTAGTGGCGGAAACTGTCCCACAAAAACTTATTACGGACGTCTGTTATTCGCCGTGGTTCGTCACTTTCTGGTTTTTTCACGATGGCCGCCTTTTTCACTCCACCAAAACAAACACCATCACCACAAAACCGCACTGCCGCATAACTGTCATCTCCTTTGCAGCATAAACAGCAACCAATATAACAGCAAGAGGAGCGCGGTAACCTACCTAAGCCCTATGTTAGTTATTGACAAATGTTTAACAAAATTTTCTACACCTATCTGTACGCACAAAACCGTTCACAAACGCGAAACTATACAAAAATTTACAAGAAAAAGTGAACGGTATCGAAACAGCGGTGAAAATATTATTCTGAATATGCAAAATTCTTCTCACATGTCCTAGGAACACCGTCAAAAAATACTGCGATAATATATTTTGAGATTCCAAAATTATTTTCAAAAATGTAATGCGCAATCATGCAGGCCTACCCGAAAATTCAGAATATTCAATATTCTTCTCACATGTCCTAGGAACACTCTCAAAACATACTACGATGGTATATTTTGATATTCCAAAATTATTTCCAAAAATGTAATGCGTAATCATGCAGGCCTACCCGAAAATTCTGAATATGCAAAGTTCTTCTCACATGTCCTAGGAATGTAATGCGTCATCATGCAGGCCTACCCGAAAATTCTGAATATGCAAAATTCTTCTCACATGTCCTAGGAACACCCTCAAAAAATACTGCTATGGTATATTTTGAGATTCCAAAATTATTTTCAAAAATGTAATGCGCAATCATGCAGGCCTACCCGAAAATTCTGAATATGCAAAGTTCTTCTCACATGTCCTAGGAACACCCTCTAAAAATACTACGATTATATTTTGATATTTCAAAATTATTTTCAAAAATGTAATGCGTCATCATGCAGGCCTACCCGAAAATTCTGAATATGCAAA
This sequence comes from Topomyia yanbarensis, assembly GCF_030247195.1. NCBI lineage: Eukaryota > Metazoa > Arthropoda > Insecta > Diptera > Culicidae > Topomyia > Topomyia yanbarensis. The sequence goes on along the minus strand of NC_080670.1, from coordinate 95,459,956 downwards.
ACTCTTCCCACATGTCCTAAGAATACTCAGTATAAATACTGCGATGGTATATTTTGATATTCTAAAATTATTTTCAAAAATGTAATGCGCAATCATGCAGGCCTACCCGAAAATTCTGAATATGCAAAGTTCTTCTTACATGTCCTAGGAACACCCTCTAAAAATACTACGATGGTATATTTTGACATTTTGAAATTATTTTCAAAAATGTAATAGAATTTTGAATATGTGAAGTTTTTCCTACATGCTACATTCGGTGGGAACTATACGATGAAATATTTTGATATATTAAAATTATTTAGCATATTTTTGCACTTTGAACAGCCGGTAGCCTAAACGACTGACAGCTTAAGGACATTATACATGCGAGCCACAACATAGCTGCTACGCCGCACACACCCCTCTCCCCTGCCTAACCATGTATCTGACATGAGCAAATATAAAAATACGTTTTTCAACACACTAACCTTGCTGGTGTTCCACGAAACTGCTACTTAAGGAAGCTAGGACATTTTCGCATACAATCAATCCGAGTTTATGACGGAATGCCATCTGTAGCTCCTAATTTGTGCGAAAATATCACCACTCTTCACTTGGGATTTCTTTTCACTTTTATTTTTGTTCTCGTTTTCATTGCACTTTTTCAAATGCACTTTATTCACACACCACTGCAAAAACACTCATCATCATCATCAAATTTTCTGCCAATGTGCGGATGACCAAAGGAAAATGTTTGGAAACTCTCATTTGTGCGTTTGAATTTTCACTTCAGATTTCAGTTTTTCTCAATGTAAACAAGTGAGCCGGTGCCTAGCAACGTGGCTTCCACATATCTTCACCTTAAGCAACCGTTGCTAGTCGTTCAAGGCATCGACTTCTATGTTCATACTAGGTGCATTCGATTCCCTAGTTCGGCTGCTAGAAGGTTAAATGCGCTAGTAACTTGCATGCAAGTTTAACATTCTTGCATATGCTAGCGCAAATAAAAATTTACTACGAACAAGTCGCCCTTTTGAAAATATCATTGCTAGCGCAAACCTCTGCTAGCGCATTTAACCAAGGTATCCCTGCCCCCGTTACTGTTACTGCAACCAGTTCCGCTAACGCCCCCGCCACATTCAGCAAACCCATGCAACTCACAGCTACTGCAACAACTGTAACGTGTCCACCGCCGCTGGCCGCAGAGAACAACATCGTCAGGCAAGCTAATGTTTCTGTGATATCGAACGTACGTTACATAGGCCCAAATCCATCTCGAATCGTTCCCCCACATCAACAAAAAATAGTGCATAATAATAATAATAACGTCACTGCTGGTAGCACCACCTTCATATTTAGCACCCAATGTTAATTTCAACGGAAACTGATTTCTCCGTCCGCATCGTCACCAACATATCAACCCAGCGCGAGTCATCAGCATCAAGAACAATATAAATAAATTACGAAAAAAGTTAAATGACATGTAAATATGAAACATCACACAACCGCACGACACGAAACGAACTACGCAACCCTATTCAACATAAAAAACAACTTAATCCACCTAGCAGTGAGATAAGACATTTCTTACACATGTCACTGTTGGATCATTAATTAATTTGCAGATCTCGTTTATTAGTTTGCAATTTCTGGTCCTGCACGAATAAAACCTCGAATAAACTGAATAAAATATAGAAAATCAATAATACGAACCAAATAAAAAAATAAGACAAGAATGCAAAACAAAATGTTTTCAAATTCATAAAATGAGTTCAATGATTTATATAAATCAAGTTAATAAAATACATAAATCAAATTGGATTGGATCATTAAATGAAAAATTAGTCAATATTCAAAAATAGTTTTAAATTTAATGGAACAAATTAACTTGACTCAAACTAACAAATTGAACGAAATAAATAAGTGGAACGACGGATTATGAAGTTATTAAAATTAAAGAAATGAACAAAATGAATCAAATAAATCAAATTAATCCATTGAATCAAATGAATCAATTAAATCAAATGAAACAAATTAATCAAATGGATAAAACGTATTTAATGAATCCAGTGAAAACAATGAATTAAATGAATGAAATATATAAAATAAATAAAATGATTGGAATGAATGAAAAGAATAAAACTAATAAAATGAAAGAATTGAATAAAATGAATAAATAAAACAAACGAAACAAATAAACAAAACAAATATAATTGATTAAATAAATAAAAAGAAGAAGAAAAAGAATTGATTAAAATGAAAAATAAGGCGATATTAAAAAGTTATAAATTAATTTAAAAAAAAAATTGGTGTCAAATAAATAATTTGGATGAAATGAATAGATCTATAAAAAGGGAAATTTTTAAAATGTAGAAACTAAAAACATGTATGAACTAGAAAATAATAAAGAGTGTATAGAAGCAGAACAATAAATAAAATAAGTTAAATGAATGATTTGAATAAAATGTGCAAAAAATAACTGATCAGAGTGAATCCAAAAAATAAAATGAATAAAATTGATTGAATGAACGTAAATCAACAAAATGAATAAAAAGAATTCTGAATGGAATAAATAATTATAATGCAAAAAACTCATATACTTAAAACTAGTCAATTATTAAAAATGAATAAACGCCATGAAATGAAGAAACTGAAAAAAATTTAGAATGAAATAAGAAACCATTTTTTAATAAAGTAAATGAATAAACCGGATTGTATTTGAGAACTATTGTATCAGAAAGTTATAAATTGTTTTTGATAATCCAATCATCTGAAAAATGGCTAATTAATATGCAATGAACTTTCTTAAGTTTTCTTCTTCTTCTTTGTTTTCACCTTTTTGTTTTCGTTGTTCTTTTCTTGGCGGCGTCGATTAAGATTATCTGGTGTTTCTACCTTATTGATGGACCTTAATTAGTTATCAGGAACGTTCAATTTCTTTTGGAATTCACATATTCCCAAAAAAAAAGATTTTTCTGCAGAATACGTAAATATGCACAATTGGAAATAGTAAAGTAAGACAAGGTCGCATATGCTTTCAAACGCCTTAAACAAAGAGCGACAGAGAAAGAATGCGATTCGTGAATGATACAGGTAGAATTTTCAAAATTTTCATTTGCATTGGTGTAAATAGTGTAAAGTTTCATTCGGAATTCTCGTTCAGGAAATATGTATAAATGAGTCCTGTATAAACTAATACTACGAAAATGAAATGGTTCAAATTTTCAGCATAAGTATTTAATTTGTTGGAAACACAAGCGCCATTGAAAGCGTCACTTGATATAAAACTGCTCTTGATGGATAGGCATGCTTAACATTACAAGTCTTAATTTTCTGCGAATAAATATGTTTCTAGTTATATTGGTCATGAAAAGGGTACCTTCGTGTTCATTTGTTGTTACACAGTAATGTGTATGACAAAAATGTAGTCAGATCAAACGTTTCAGTACACAGTACATCCAACGCCACTCCACTAATTGTGGCTGCCATTGATACATCAATTAAATTTTACTTAGTATAAAGCAAAAATGGACAACGATAAGTTAGAAGAAACATTTTACTTGTATCCCCCGTTCGAGAATGGGGTCTGTAGGAGATTTCTTTTCCCGGATCTAATTCGTGGATATTTTTGGGCTTTGATCCGTTATTCTTCATAATAGTTCATACCAATACAATGAATATATATTTTCAATAATATCATCACAAAAAATATGTTCTTACTTTTCACATGACATATTTGAGCATATGATTCATTTAAAATTCAATTCAGATACGAAAGGTTTAAATAACGCATGTGGAATATGTCTTCTTAAAGTGTTCATCTTCAAACATCCCTATTACTCAGTTAAGTCAAATATTTTTGTAGGTAGCTATGAATTTCCTTAATTATAGTGTATATAAAAGCTATGTATAGAACTGAATTAAATTAGAGTAGTAGTTTTCGAATTTTGGTCGCCTGCCAACCCATAGTTCAACATTTCATCTTGAGGGTGTGAACATTTGAAAATAGTTATAGTTTTCTCATAATACAAATATTTTGAAAATTTTCTCAGGACTATAAAATAATTTATTTACCAAGTAGGATGCAATATTAAGCTTGTTTTAATACACTTAAATGACCTTAAATTTAAAGGTATATTACGCGATATATTGATTCCTTACTTCCTTATTATAAATAACCAGTATAAATAACCTAAATCTTGCAAAAGAGCTAAAGAAATCTTTTATCTCACTACTAGGTGAATTACTTGTTGATCTATGTATTAATATACCATCAACATTTACCTCACGATTGAATTCAACGCCTAATCCTAAGGATAAATACATACATAAATACAACTCTAGAAAAAATTCACTATAAGCACATTATTTCGTATTTGAAATGAACTTACATATTAATTTTTGAGAAATAGTTCATTTATTATAGAGGTAATTCACAAATTTTTACATTTCTTACAAAAGAAATGTATAGGATTCGCTCAAACTTTGAAAACGTTTTCCGAGGCCCGGGGGGCCGAGTCTCATAAACCAATCGACTCAACTCGACAAATTGAGACAATGTCTGTATGTGTGTATGTATGTATGTACAAAATGTCATGTAATTATCTCAGCAATGGCTGAACCGATCTTAATGAAACTAGTTTCATATGAAAGGCCTAACGTTGCCATTTGACACTATTATTTTTGATTTTCGATATGTTGTTTACTTTCTGATGTAAGTAGGGGTTTGCCCACTACTCGGGTTCTTATTTGCCCGGCGTACCCTTCTTTTCAGGGCGGCCTAGGTGCTCCTACCGGAATTTCGGATTTTCGTATAATAACAAACAAAAAGAGAAAAAAAACAAATAAATTCTAAATTTACCGACTTTTATTCTCCTCTCCTCTGTGCTGCACTCTGCCGGTGAAACTAATCAGCTTTCGGCGATGGTGGAAGGCGAAGGTTTATCCGACCGGCCGGGACTCCGACGGCCGTGTTCTCCCGCAGGTACCGTTGGCTGCTATTGCAGCGGTCCTTTACAATTAGCGAGGGAGGTGAGCAAGGCTCTTTTGTTAGAACCTCCCTAGCGACGGGGTGATTAATCGCCGGGTCCACTCACTCCCCGTGAATGGCCCAGGTAGATACCGCAGTAAACTACCTCAGGTGGATCCGTTGTCCTACCTGCTTCGCCCTCCTTTGCGATTAACTGTGGAGGAGAGCTATGCTCGTTCGGCTGATCCTCTACAGTGAGGGCGGCGTGGTGTCACTGGGTCCTTTGTAATTAGCCGGGGGAAGCGAGTGGCTCCTTTGCGATTAGCTTCCCGTTCCCGGCGACCCAACACCGCACTATACACTGTGCCCGAACCACGGGCCGACACTTTCCGACGGTCTTAGTTTGCCGTCGCACGCGCGCACTGAAACTTTTCTCTAGTGGCGGAAACTGTCCCACAAAAACTTATTACGGACGTCTGTTATTCGCCGTGGTTCGTCACTTTCTGGTTTTTTCACGATGGCCGCCTTTTTCACTCCACCAAAACAAACACCATCACCACAAAACCGCACTGCCGCATAACTGTCATCTCCTTTGCAGCATAAACAGCAACCAATATAACAGCAAGAGGAGCGCGGTAACCTACCTAAGCCCTATGTTAGTTATTGACAAATGTTTAACAAAATTTTCTACACCTATCTGTACGCACAAAACCGTTCACAAACGCGAAACTATACAAAAATTTACAAGAAAAAGTGAACGGTATCGAAACAGCGGTGAGCATAAATTTTCGTAAACAATACACTCTACGGAGAGAGTACGCACGAAAGGGTATATTTCCACCCAGTGCTAAATTGTTACCCTGACGGGTTACAATCTCGCCCACACCGGGTGGAAAAAAAATTGACAACAATTTTTTTTCTAAACTAACACCTAACACCGATACAATAATTATGAACGAAATTAATAAATAAATAAACAAAGAAAAACTAACTACACCTAATTATTTCTTCCGCAATTTATCAATAATTCATGTCAAAAAAAACTAATCGACCGGCGGTCCTCATTGGTGAAAAGTTTGCCTGTGTTTGGTCTGATAATACTGACAGCATACGCGAAGCGAGAGGCTATCAGCCATCGTCATTACTCGGCTATGGGTTGAACCCTAAATTCAATCTGAAAACAAGATTGGTAACAACTCGAAATTCCCAAAATTCTGCAAGTGGCATTGACAATTTTCAATGTTCCAACTTGCAGGGGAACGGTTGTCGGCATTACATTGTTCGTTTTATCATCGACTGTCCAGAAATGCCTCGTGTTCTTACGGTACCAGTACTACACGCTTGTGTTGGGGTTTCTATCCAAATACATTCATACAATTATCCCATTCATTCATCCTCAATCACTGGCCTACTCGATCATTCACATTCCAATAAGCACTTCGAATTAACCCCAAAACAATTTTATCTTATCATTCACACATGCATTCATTCACTCTGTTCGATTCCGCACTCATAAATTCACTCATACAATACCGCTTAACACGTCATCGTTTCTCCCACTCACAGACATTCCGGACAAAAAATTTGTATATTCGTCCCTTTTCGCCTCAAAACGCTTCGTACAGGGTAAAAGAAACGTTTGAGAGGGACCAAAGAATGTCTTTCGCATAATTTAAACAGATCAAAATGATTCCCGCTGGAATCAAACGAACCACCCCAGGTTTAACCACAAACCCAAAATTATGCGAAATAAAATGTTATTATTCGATTCGAAATCGAAGACGCGCGGCGCTTTTTAACCCACATCTCCCCCTAACACCCATACCATCCTGATCCGAATCAGACCACACCTGCATGATGCAGAGCCTTGGTGCGAACATCAGGGAATATGTCAAAATCGATGATCCATTCGATATGATGAATGAATCATCAAAATTGTAAATAAACAAAACAGTTCGCGAAACTGGCGTTCGCAAATTGTTTATATTCGCGGTTTTTATTTCGTTTACGGTCGGCTTCGGTGTAGTGGGACCACTCACGCGATCGAGGTGTCCCCGGCGAAGAGGGGAAAGGTGTTTTTTTTATATAGTGACCCAAACAAGGAGCAATTTTATATAATTTTGTGCACCCGTAGGTGCGAGTGTTCCCCATGAAGAGGGGTTTTTGAATAATTTGGTTTGCCGAACACGGCGGAAAGTGATGTATTCGATGCGGCCGGGGCCTTTAAGAACTGCACGGTGTAGAATTTGTTTTAAAGTCGGTGAATTTCACCCCGCCGTTGCAGTGGCAGGCCCCGGGGCATACATTTTGTGTGAATATTTGGTTACCTCACTGCGCGAGTGGGGCGCAAAAGAATGTTATAATTTTGTTTGTCGAACACTGCAGATAGTGTTTGATTAATGCAACCGTTGACCGAATGACGGTACGATGTAGTGCACTTGTTTTTGTTTTAAGTGGAGAAGTGCACCCCACCGTCACCGGCGCTAGAGCATATATGTTGTGCGGATGTTTGTTTACCACACTGCGCGAGTGTGGCTCTGAAAAATTGCAGGAGGGATGGTTTTGAAGAACCTTCCCGCAGCAGTTTTGGTCTTCTTCGAATTTAATAGAGAGGACAGAGAAACTTATTTTATTTTTATTCGGACCAAAGTCCGTGTTGTTACCGTCGGGAGCTGACGGCTGCTTTTGGAAAACTCCCAAGTAAGTAATCCATATAAAAACATACCGTCAGTCCACAGACGGCACGGAAAAGTTTTTATGCTGGTTTAAGGAGATTTGCTGGCCAAACTCCGAGATTTTTACCTGCTAAATCCTCCAGCTCGTAGGAGGATACACCCTTTTTTGAGACAATTTTAGCCGGTAAGTATTGTGATCCAAGTTTAGCATTGTACGACTCGAGTGCATTCGACAACTTCATGTTTCGACGGTACACCATTTGTCCCGTTTCAAAAGGTTTGGAGAACTTTCGATGACGCAAGTTGTACTGACGTCGAATGCCCTCGCTTGCCTTTGCCAAATTTTTGATCACAATCTCCCGGATTTTGTCTATCTGTTGGTGTCTTGTTTCTAGGTCACCCTCACCGGAAATCCTGCTGAAGTCATCGGCAGATTCCATTTCACACCCGTGTATAATGAAATGAGGACTAAACCCAGTGGAGGAATGAACGGTAGTATTTAGGATGCGCTCCACATCGGTGATGTGGACATCCCAGTTGCGCTGCTCGGTTCGAGCATATGCCCGGATTGCGGTGTTTATCGAGCGATTTGTTCGCTCCACTGGGTTAGCCTGCGAATGATAGCGGGAGTTCAGCCAATGTTTGACGTTGGTTTCTTTTATGAATTGACTGAACTCCTTCGAGGTGAAAGTGGAGGCATTGTCGCTTAGCAGAATTTCCGGGCTGCCATGGCGATTGAACCACTGTTCGCGCAGTATCGTACAGAGTGACGTACTAGCGATTTTGCGAACGGGGGTTAACATGACGTACTTGCTGAAGACGTCGAGGACGACAAGCAAGTGTTGATTGCCACGTTTGCTTTTTGGAAGAGGACCAATATAGTCCACAGAAACCATTCGCCATGGTGCATTAGTCGCACGCGACTTACCCATTTCGGGCTGGACTGGGACGAAAGGAGCTTTGATTTCCTTGCACGTCCCACATTCTCGAATAAACTTTCGAACTTCAGATCCCATACGAGGCCAGTAATATCGTAACTGCACTTCGTGGATCGTTTTATCGTATCCCACGTGAAGCAAATTTTCGTGGGTACGTTGAATCAAATCTTGACGGAACTCGGGTACTGGGACGAGTTTCCAACTGAACCGCGAGTCGCACGGAACAACTTTCGAGTTTACATACTTGAAAAGTTGATCATTTTCTACTTTGAAGTCGGCATAGTCGTCAGGATTTTGGATAACTTTGGACTTCATGGAACAGTACCAGTCTGAGGTGGACAAAGCGGAAACGGCTGCTACGGCCCGGGATAACGCATCTGGAACGACATTGTCCTTGCCTTTCCGGTGCTCAATAGACATGTCGTAGAGTTGCAATTCTAAACACCAACGACTCAAACGTGAACTGGTTTTCCATTTAGTCTTCAGTATCCATGTAATCGCTGACGAATCAGTGACCAGTCGAAAATGATAACCTTCCAAGTAACCTCGAAAGTGTTCAACCGCCATTATCACCGCCAGACCTTCCTTTTCAGTTGCATGATAGTTCCTTTGGGGAGTGGTCAGTTTGTGCGAAAAGTAAGCAACTACTTTCTCACCCTCGGGATACTCCTGCACCAGAACAGCAGCGACTGCTACGTCACTAGCGTCTGTCTGAAGAATGAATTCTTTGGAGAAGTCTGGTGGGACTAAAACTGGAGGAGTGACTAGAAGTTCCTTAATTTTAAGGTACGCGAGTTCTGCCTCGGAGTTCCAAACTAAGCTCTTGGTTTTCGTTTTGAGCAGATCGGTCAAGGGAGCAGTGACCTCACTGAACCGATCAATGAAACGGCGGTAATAACCGCACATCCCGAGGAAACGACGAAGTTTCGTCACGGTAACCGGTCTCTCGTAGTCGAGAATCGGCTGAATTTTGTCAGGATTGACCTTGAGTCCGTCCCGATTCAACAAATAACCAAGAAACTTTAGTTCGGGGACTCCAAAACGGGATTTTTCCAAATTGATGGTTAGATTGGCTCTTGCTAGACAATCGGCCACTGCTTTGAGCAACTGTATGTGATGCTCGAACGTTTCGCTTACCACGATGATGTCATCTAGGTAGACGGAAACGTAAGGTTCCCATTTACCTCGTCCTAGAACCTGGTCCATCAGTCGCGCCAGAGTAGCGGGGCTGTTGACGAGACCAAATGGTAGACGGGTAAATTGGAACATACCCCTGCCGGGAACACTGAAAGCGGTATATTTGCGACTATCCTTAGCCAGGGGTACCTGGAGAAAGGCCTCCTTCAAGTCTATGGTAGACAGGTACTTCGCCTTGGGTAAGCCGCCCAATATTCGCCCAGGGTGGGGCTGAGGGTATGCATCCCGTACAGTACGCTCATTGAGAGGCCTAGCGTCTAGACAAAGGCGGATTGAGTCGTCTGGTTTCGTGACCGCCACAATATTAAGCGACCAATCCGAATCAGACTCCTCGATAATTCCCATAGACCGCCATCGGTCAACCTCTTCCCAGACCTTTGACAGTTTCTTTGGGCTCATGTGATAAGGATATCGGCAAACGGGTGCCGCACCTTGGAATTCATCTTTGATGACAATCCTGTGCTCTGTGAATGAGGTTGGGCTTAGCTTTCCGGGCTCTACTGCCTGGAAACACTTTTTTACTTCTTCTACGCGCGCTAACTGTTCCGAAGTGAGTATCGACTCACGCGGTACTTCATCTTCTTCGTCGTCTTCCGATTCCTGACCTGAGTTCAACAGAGCACAGTTTTGTATCTCACGAGAAATCCCAAAGGCGCGCCAAAAGTCCATACCTAGAATGGAGTTGACGGTCAGATGCTCTACTACAAGAGTGCATAGAACCTTTGTCAAATTTTGAAAAGTATACGGGAGATACGCTTGTCCAATGATTGGTAAGGATTGACCATTTGCAGAACGTAGTTCGAATGGTCGTTCCAACCTTTTCAAGGGACTTTTCGAAAACTTTCGGTATAGCTTTTTAGTTATAATTGTGGCGTTACTACCACTGTCGAGCAAGGCTTTGAAGGATTTGCCGTACACAGCGACTATTGCAAATGGACGGTTATCGAACGGGTCGTCAAGGACGATGGTTTCGACAGACAACGAATTTTCATAGTCCTCATCACGAGCCAGTCGAAAACAGTCGTAAATCTGGGGATTAATAATGAGTTGTTGTTTGGAGCGCTGTTTTACTGCCAACTGCGACTTCAGTTGGTTCTGATCCCGTTTTTTAGGCAGTAAGGGCAACGAGAAACATCAAAACCTTTAAATCCGCACACTATGCAGAAGACCCGCCTTGGTTTCCGGCATTCCTCATATTCGTGTCCTTTGTCTCCACAATTGTAGCAGACGCCGAGCACTGGAGGACGATGCTTTTCCACCAAATATTCTAGGCACATCATAGGTTTCTGCGGTGGTTCGATCGGTTTTTGATTATTTCCCTCGAGATTCTTGCCATCCTGATTCCCTTGCTGTTTCTTTTTCTGGTTGTCAGGAGGCTTGTTTGAATCAAGACCTGCCGGTTTGGCATTCTTGCTCCAAAACGTTTTGGATTTTGCGTTGCCGTTATTCTGTCCACCTCCCTTTTGGTTTTGATTATTTTGTTTTTGTTTGTTTTGTGGTGGATTATCAGAATAAGCAGCAACTTCCCGAGAAGAACCGAAAACTTTCTGATAAATCGGCGTCTTGGAGGCGTCGATCGATTTACCAAGACTCATCAATTCTGAGAGCGTGTTCACTGGCCTGAGGATAAGCATTTGTTTATAGTCGGCTTTCAGGTTCCGCTTGAGCACGTCGAGTTTTTCGCTCGGTGCCATTGGAACCGTCATAGCACGAAATATTTTTTCCATTTCCAGGAAGTATTCCTGGAAAGATTCGTTACGCATCTGCCGGCGCTGGAGAGCCTTCATTTTGAGCGTAGCATCAAGTTCAGGATGAACAAAATTTACCTTGAGCTCGCAAACAAGATGGTTCCAGTTAAACAACCGGTTTTGCGCACGCATAGCCTGATACCAGGTCAAAGCATTGCCAGTGAACAAATGCATCGCAGAATTGAAAAGTTCGTCTTCGCACATTTGCTCACACGCAGCGTAACTCGCTACGGTGTCTAAGAATTCATTTAGTCCCGTTCCTTCATCAGTTCCAGCATACTTCCGAATTTTCCAATCAGCGACGCGTTGCGGGTTACGCGAGTAATTCCTTGGGGCTCCCATCGATCCGTTTCCCGCGTTGGTAGATATTGAAAAGTTCGGATAGGATGGCCCCGTCCGCTGTTCGGTCCATTCAGGAACGTGAGGCTGGTTCTGAGTTTGGTACGGGGCTGTGAATCCGGTATTCTGTTTCGGTTTCTCGATTGGAAGTGATGGGCATATATTTTGTTGACCCGAGAATCCTCGCTTCAACACAAATTGATCGGGACTGGGCGCCAGTGTTGGGCGAGGAATCTCTGGTTCATCAAATGAATCGGGTACGTCCATCAAACGCAAATCTTCCAGATCGGTCTGCAGATCCATCTCGGGTGCACTTTCCTTCTTATGTACTAGTGCCCGAAGTTCACTGACGGATTCACGAAGTGAGACAACTTCTTGAACCGTCTTTCTTAAAACTGACGAAATGGTTGTCAGTGAAGCAATCCCACCCATTAGCGTTTCAGTAGCTTTTGAAAAAGCATCAGACCTCTGAGACGCTAGAGCTCTATTATCGTAGGATTGCTGTCGCAATTGTCGAATCTCGTCCCTCATCTCGCACAAGACACGCAACAGGTCGTCCCCTACGAGCTGTTTAGAAAGAGATCCTTGGTTATCGGAAGGATTGGATCCCTGTGGAATTGCAGGTACGTCTGTACTCAGCAATTCTCCCAAAATCTCTCCATCCTCCCCTTCTTGGTTGTCGGGAGGAAGTGCTGCCTGTTCGTCACTGAAATGACTGGAATAAACTGCTAGAACTTCCTCCAGCAACCCCGAAATTTCTTGGTTGACCTCCCCTGCCGCATAATTTCGGATAACCTGGAGCCTAGACCCCAAATGAAGCAACCGTGTTCGGTAAATCTCCTTGTTTGGGCACCGGTACTGGAGATCTTCCTTGATTGTTAGTAATTTACCAAGGCAGATCTCCTTTTCTTCACCCACGTCACCCCGGAAATTGCGAACTAATTCCCTCCGAGACGACCGCTCATGCGACAAAATTCCCCGAAGACGCCGCTGCCGCTGGACACCCGAAAGATCCGAATCAGGAGAGATAAAAATGCTTCGAGATAGCAACTCAAAATCCAGCTCATCGAAATGCAAATGATCGACGCGCATGAACACACACGCTTGGTTGAATTTCTCCAACGCCATCATAACTTGCGCTATATTGGAAGAAATCACCAAGACACAAAGCATGTAAGTACTGACACGGTATTATTTTCGATTTTTCGCCCACTAACGATTCCCTTAAAATTTCAGGAAATCAAGCTGTTCCAAAACTGTCTCAAACCGGATTGAGAATACAAGGCGATTGGCCACCGCAACCGAATAAATGACAACAACCTTCAAACTACTCGTCCGGCAGACCAAACACAAACAACGCAATCCACAAATTCGGACAAAAATAAAAAGGAAAAAAACAAAAAATCGAAAAAATACGCCAACAAATGTAAATAAATAAATAATACGACCGCGGAACAATATTGCGGAAGAAACCTCACCGACTGTTCTACGAAAATCCTAGATTTAGTAGAAGCACCCCACACTCCGGAAGAAAAAAAATATTTTCCAAAATAGGAAAATATTTTTTTCAGTGTGTTTTGCGCTGTGCGCCAAATGTAAGTAGGGGTTTGCCCACTACTCGGGTTCTTATTTGCCCGGCGTACCCTTCTTTTCAGGGCGGCCTAGGTGCTCCTACCGGAATTTCGGATTTTCGTATAATAACAAACAAAAAGAGAAAAAAACAAATAAATTCTAAATTTACCGACTTTTATTCTCCTCTCCTCTGTGCTGCACTCTGCCGGTGAAACTAATCAGCTGTTGGCGATGGTGGAAGGCGAAGGTTTATCCGACCGGCCGGGACTCCGACGGCCGTGTTCTCCCGCAGGTACCGTTGGCTGCTATTGCAGCGGTCCTTTACAATTAGCCAGGGAGGTGAGCAAGGCTCTTTTGTTAGAACCTCCCTAGCGACGGGGCGATTAATCGCCGGGTCCACTCACTCCCCGTGAATGGCCCAGGTAGATACCGCAGTAAACTACCTCAGGTGGATCCGTTGTCCTACCTGCTTCGCCCTCCTTTGCGATTAACTGTGGAGGAGAGCTATGCTCGTTCGGCTGATCCTCTACAGTGAGGGCGGCGTGGTGTCACTGGGTCCTTTGTAATTAGCCGGGGGAAGCGAGTGGCTCCTTTGCGATTAGCTTCCCGTTCCCGGCGACCCAACACCGCACTATACACTGTGCCCGAACCACGGGCCGACACTTTCCGACGGTCTTAGTTTGCCGTCGCACGCGCGCACTGAAACTTTTCTCTAGTGGCGGAAACTGTCCCACAAAAACTTATTACGGACGTCTGTTATTCGCCGTGGTTCGTCACTTTCTGGTTTTTTCACGATGGCCGCCTTTTTCACTCCACCAAAACAAACACCATCACCACAAAACCGCACTGCCGCATAACTGTCATCTCCTTTGCAGCATAAACAGCAACCAATATAGCAGCAAGAGGAGCGCGGTAACCTACCTAAGCCCTATGTTAGTTATTGACAAATGTTTAACAAAATTTTCTACACCTATCTGTACGCACAAAACCGTTCACAAACGCGAAACTATACAAAAATTTACAAGAAAAAGTGAACGGTATCGAAACAGCGGTGAGCATAAATTTTCGTAAACAATACACTCTACGAAGAGAGTACGCACGAAAGGGTATATTTCCACCCAGTGCTAAATTGTTACCCTGACGGGTTACACTGAGACATGGGCGATTTGGTCAAAACACAGCAGGTTTTTCGCAAATAACTTTCGAACAATACAATGCTGTCCCACAAACTACACATAAATAGAAAGCTTGTAAAAATACCTTTCTAACAAGCTATAGATTGATTACCAAATCCGTACACGAGCGGCGGACATTTTGTATTTTTAGTCCTCGCTTACCAATTTCCACTAACTAAAAATGAGATTGTTTCATACAGAGTATTGCTTTACTGGTGTTTTAGGGGCAAAACTAAACCGATTTTGAATATCGGGGTATGAAAACACATCTACGTGATTCAAGGAGTCGATGTTGAGAACATTTTGTGAATTACTTTTATAATAGATTAACTATTTCTCAAATATCAATATATAAGTTCATGTCAAAGACAAAATATTGTGTTGATAAAGAAACAGTGAGTTCTAATATTTATCCCTTGGATTAGGCAATCATGAGGTAAATGTTGGATTGTATATCAATACACAGATCAACAAGTAATTCACCTAGTAGTGAGATAAAAGATTTCTCATATAATTATACTCGTGGCGTCACCGAAAGCAACTGTATGTTTGAAGCCCAAAAATCTAGCGAAAATGTAGCTCTTTTGCAAGATTTAGGTTATACTGGTTATGGCGCAAAAATTACTACTTACATTATTTATGATAAGAATGTAAGAAATCAATATATCATAATAATATACCTATAAAAATAACGTCACTGCATTAACCATCATTTGCCATTTTTCACACGACCCCCCCCCCCCCCAACCTCTCCCTTTCGGTCTCTCACTCTCTCTCTCTTTCTCTCTCTTCTATCGCATCTATCTAGCTATTTCTGTATCCATTTATAAGTTGTGTGATAAGATCTTCTGCCAATCTGAAATATTTATTAATTGTAATTGCGAGGTTTTGAGAAAACTGCTGCTGCTACATCAATTCAACTTTAATTCAATTGTATTCAAAGCCTGTATCTACATAACAGTTTTAGCTTTCGCCTTGAAAGGTTGTGTTTGCTGATTGGTTGTAGCAACCAAGGCTGTGCAAGCCGTGAATAGGCTAGAAGTTTGTGTGCCGTGTCAGTGTTTGATGCTGTGTTGGTGCGGAGACAGGCAGGATTGTTGGCTGCGAGAGCGGTCGTTTGGTGGTGGTACCACACGATAAGCGAGTGTTGGTGCGAAGGCAGCGAAGTCTCAGGTAAGCGGCGCCCCACCTTGGTGGTAGTAGTGGTTGCGCTGCATACAGCCGGCGCCTGCAACGGAGTGAGACAGAGCTGCATCTGGTTGGTGAAGTGGCTCGCTTCATCATCACTCATTCATCCGTATTAGTGCAGATACGGGATTTTGAGTATTTGTGTACCTAGCAACACTGCGTAGTAGGGGAATACCTCTGGACCCACAGGTAAGCGGCGGCCCCACCTTGGTGGTGGTAGTGGTTGCGCTGCATACAGTCGGCGTTGAGTGAGATAGAGCTGCATCTTGTTGGTGAAGCGTCTCGCTTCATCATCATTTAATCATCTGTGCTAGTGCAGATACGGGCTTTTGTGTATTTGTGTACCTAGCCACGTTGCGTAGTAAGGAAATATCCCTGGACCCACAGATAAACAGCGGCTCCATCTTGGTAGTGGTGTTTGCGCTGTGTTCAACCCGAGCGTGTGACAGAAGGAGACAGCGTGAATCTGCAACTCTTCGAAGGACAGGTAGATTTTAATATAATTTTGCTAGTGTTAGTATTTAATTACCTTACTGTGAATGGTTGGCGAGATGGAGGATAGTGAGATGGAATCCTCCATTTCACAAGAGCAAAATTCTTCTGATCCCCCTCCCTCAACTCCCCCTAGAATAAAATTTTACCCCCAAGGGTCTTCTGGACCTTGGCAAGTTTTCTTCAGGCGGAAAGGAAAGCCATTAAATCTTGTGCAAATTGCACGGGATCTAACTTCACGATTTTCTGCTGTAACAGAGATCGTGAAAGTAAATAGAGACAAACTTCGAGTTAGCATTGATAACATTAGACAAGCTAACGAGATAGTAGCCTGCGAACTCTTCACGCGTGAATATAAAGTTTATATACTTTCGCGCGATATAGAATGCGATGGAGTCATCTCCGAACCCAGCCTCACTGCCGAGGATATACTTAAGCATGGTGTTGGTTGTTTCAAGAACACCCTGCTTAATAAAGTAAAAATACTCGATTGTAAGCAATTGTACTCAGCGTCACTTGAAGAAGAGAAAAAAGTTTACCGACCATCATATTCATTTCGTGTAACTTTCGCTGGGTCTGCTTTGCCTAGCCATGTTCTTATTAATAAAATTCGTCTGCCCGTTCGCCTTTTCATCCCTCGTGTGATGAATTGCCTCAATTGTAAACAGTTTGGCCACACAGCCACTTACTGTTCCAATAAGGTACGGTGTGGCAAATGTGGGGAGCCTCATCAAGAGGATACATGCAATAAAAACTTAGAAAAATGTTTACATTGCGGAGAAAATTCACACGAGCTCCTTGCATGTCCCATATATAAATTGCGGGAGGATAAAATTAAACGATCCTTGAAGGAGAGGTCTAAGCGCTCTTATGCAGAAATACTGAAAAATGCTACTCCTGAACCCACGGTCTCAGAGAACAGATACGCTATTCTATTGCCGAAAGAATCTGACTCTGACGAAGCGCCCGAAGGTACATCATTTGTTTTACCTAGAGGATCCAGGAAAAGAAAACAATCCTCTTATCCCAAACTGCCAAGCAAGGGCCTTAAAATTTCTCCTCCAATAAATAAATTGCTGCCAAAGCAAAAGAATTCCGATGCAATACCGAAGCCACTCCCTCCCGGTTTTGGTCATGTACAATCCAAACAGAACACCATTACTGGAAGTAATAAAACTTCAACTTCCTCCGAGCCTCAACCGGGGATAGGTTTATTGAAATTTTCTGAAATTGTTGATTGGATTTTCAAAGCATTCAATATTTCTGAACCACTAAAAAGTATACTTTCAGCGTTCTTCCCAACAATTAGAACATTTTTAGAGCAGTTGATTGCTCAATGGCCCATCCTTGCAGCAATTATGTCTTTCAATGGTTAATTCACATCCTTCAGTGAAAGATTCCATCACTGTTTTACAGTGGAATTGCACAAGTATCATACCTAAAATTGATTCCTTAAAAATTTTGCTGCATAATTTGAAATGCGATGCTTTTGCTTTATGTGAAACATGGCTTACCTCAAACATTAATTTCAACTTGAATGATTTCAACATTATTCGCCTAGACCGAGACACCCCATATGGAGGAGTGCTTCTAGGAATTAAAAAGTGCTATCCTTTCTATAGCATTAACATCCCCTTGTTTGCGGGCATTCAGGCTGTAGCTGTCCAAACGAACATTAAAGGCAAAGACATGTCTATCGCTTCTATATATATATACCTCCCAAAGCTCAAATTGGACAACATCAGATTTTCGAGGTAGTGGAATTCATGGCTGCTCCGCGGCTGATACTGGGAGACTTCAACTCGCACGGAGTATTGTGGGGTTCCCTCTTCAATGATAATCGATCCTCTTTGATATACAATGTTTGTGACGAGCTCAATATGACAGTTTTAAATACAGACGAAGCAACACGCATTCCCAGACCACCCGCACGACCAAGTGCATTAGATCTATCTCTATGCTCGACATCACTTCGGTTAGATTGCACGTGGAAGGTTGTAACTGATCCTCACGGTAGCGATCATTTGCCAGTCGTTATTTCAATTAACAGTGAATTAGGCCTCACAAATTCAATCAATGTCTCTTATGACTTGACACGAAATATTGTTTGGAAAAAATACCAATCTTTAATTTCCACTTCTCTTGTTTCGACGGAAGAGCTACCACCTACCGAAGAATATGAATTTCTATCGGGTTTGATTATTAGCAAAAAGACGCTTGTTGAATTTATTCAATAAGCTTCTTGAGCAGAACATTGTCCCGCACGACTGGAGACAAATGAGAGTTATCGCCATTCCAAAACCGGGAAAACCAGCCTCCGACCATAACTCGTATCGACCGATTTCAATGCTATCCTGCATCAGGAAATTGTTGGAAAAAATTATCCTACGACTTCTCGACAATTGGGTTGAGGCGAACGGCTTGCTATCAGATACCCAGTTTGGTTTTCGGAGGGGAAAGGGAACGAATGATTGTCTGGCGCTACTTTCGTCAGAAATCCAAATAGCTTACGAAAAAAAAGAACAAATGGCGTCTGTGTTCTTAGACATAAAAGGAGCATTCGACTCTGTTTCCATTGATGTTCTCTCAGAGAAACTACATCAATGTGGTCTTTCACGAATACTAAATAATTATTTATACAACTTATTGTCAGAAAAGCACATGCATTTTTCATATGGCGATTTGGCAATATTCAGAATAAGTTACATGGGCCTCCCACAAGGTTCTTGTTTAAGCCCCCTTCTCTACAATTTTTACGTGAATGACATTGATAGTTGTATTGTCAGCCCATGCACTCTAAGGCAACTTGCAGATGATGGCGTGGTTTCTGTTACGGGACCAAAAGCCATAAATTTACAACAACCACTGCAAGATAGTTTGGATAATTTATCAAGTTGGGATTTGAAGCTAGGCATCGATTTCTCTACGGAGAAAACAGAGTTGGTTGTTTTTTCAAGGAAGCGTGGCCCAGCTCAGCTTCAGCTTCAGTTGGTTGGTAGAACGATAGCCCAAGTCATGACCTTTAAATATCTCGGAATTTGGTTCGATTCTAAAGGCATATGGGGAGGCCACATTAGGTATCTGACAAAGAAGTGCCAACAAAGGATAATTTTTCTCCGAACAATAACCGGATCTTGGTGGGGTGCTCATCCAAGTGACGCGATATGATTGTATCAAACAACGATACTTTCAGTAATGGAATATGGGTGCTTCTGTTTCCGTTCAGCAAACACTCACATTATTAAATTGGAACGAATACAGTATCGTTGTTTACGAATCGCCTTAGGTTCCATGCAATCGACACATACGATGAGTCTTGAAGTACTAGCGGGAGTTCTTCCCTTAAAATATCGATTCTGGGATCTCTCCTCTCGTTTACTTATACGATGTGAGGTTATGAATCCACTGGTGATTGAAAATTTCGAAAGACTTGTCGAGCTTCAATCCCAAACCAGATTCATGGCAGTGTACTTCAATCACATGTCACAAGAAATAACGCCTTCTAGTTATGTTCTGACATGTGTTAATATACTAGATACTCCCGATTCCACTTTATTTTTCGACACGTCCATGCAAGAGGAAATTCGTGGAATCCCGGATCACCAGCGCTCTCTGGAGATCCCCAAAATATTCATAAGTAAATACCAACACATTGACTGCCATAAAATGTTCTACACTGATGGGTCACGAATCAATGAGGCCACTGGCTTCGGTATTTTCAACAATAACACCTCGAACTCTTTCAAGCTTGCAGAACCTGCCTCCGTTTATACAGCCGAACTAGCAGCAGTTCACTATAGTCTGGAAATCATTGATACTTTAGTTCCGAACCATTATTTCATCCTCACAGATAACCTCAGCACAATTAAGGCACTACGCTCAATAAAGCTTGATAATCACGCTCCGTTCTTTTTGAAGAAGATACGAGAATACTTAACTAAATTAACAAATAAATCTTATCAAATTACCTTAGTGAGGATTCCCGCTCATTGCTCCATACCGGGAAATGAGAGAGCGGATAATTTAGCCAAAATAGGGGCGCTGGACGGTGACATCTATGAAAGACCTATTGCCTTCAATGAATTTTATAGCGCTTCTCGTCAGAGGACGCTTACTAGTTGGCAAACATCATGGGACAATGGAGATCTGGGACGGTGGTTGCACTCAATTATCCCTAAAGTATCAACGAAGGCATGGTTCAAAGGGTTGGATGTAAGTCGAAACTTAATTCGTGTGATGTCTAGACTCATGTCCAACCATTATACGTTGAATGCGAATCTCCGCCGTATTGGGATCGCAGAAGATAATCAATGTGCTTGCGGAGAGGGCTACGAAGACATTGAACATGTTGTTTGGTCTTGCACTGAATATCGTGAAGTCAGATCCCAATTAATGGACTCCTTACGAGCCAGAAGAAAACCACCCTATATTCCTGTTCGTGATATCCTCGCTTTACGAGATCTCACATACATGGGCCACATTTATCATTTCCTGAAAACAATAAAAATTCAAATATAATTATTCCCACAATGTTTCTAGTTTTTTTCCCTTGCTACCCACAAACAATTTAGATTTCTTCGCAGTTAGTTAAGTTAGATAAAACGATATAAATAAAGAAAAAAAACAAACAAAGATTACAGAAAAACTATCAATAGGTTTACAATGAAATTCAAGAAAATAGAGTATAATTAAAAATATTCAAAATGATGATTATCCTCAGTGTTAGCATTAGAAAGTGATTTTTTTTTATAACGTGATAGTCTTAAGAACTTTTGTAACATGTTATGTAAAAAAACCCCGGCGTAAAAAAGCTTTTGCAAATGCCGTGTCAAATAAACGTTTTATGAAAAAAAGCCTGTATCTACACTATAATTGAGGAAATTCATGGCTATATCAGAAAAAATATTTGGCTTAACTGGGTAATATGAAAGTTTAACGATGAATATTTTCAAAAAAGATATTCCACGTGCGATATTTAAACTATTCGTATCTCTATTGAATTTTGAATGAAACATATGCTCAAAGACTGAAAGCTGAAGCCAGAAGGATTGGACTTGCCATCAACGTTTCGAAGACAAAATACATGAGAGGAAGAGTTTCTAGAGACGACAATGTGAACCTCCCACCCGAGTTCGGATTGACGGTGACGAAATCGAGATGGTCGACGAATTCATGTATTTGGGCTCACTGGTAACTGACGACAATGATAAGAGCAAAGAAATTCAGAGACGGATCTTGGCGGAAAATCGTGCCTACTTTGGACTCCGGTGGACGCTCAGGTCGAACAAAATTCGCCGCCGCACGAAGTTGATTATCTACAAGACGCTGATTAGATCGGTGGTCCTCAACGGCCACGAGACCTGGACTATGCTCGTGGAGGACCAACGCGCCCTTGGAGTTTTCGAACGAAAGGTGTTGCGTACCATCTATGGTGGCGTGCAGATGGAAGATGGAACGTGGCGCAGGCGAATGAACCATGAGTTGTATCAGCTGCACATTCGTTGTATTGGTACGAACTTTCATGAAAAATAACGGATCAAAGACCAAAAATATCTACAAATTAGATCCAGGAAAAGAAGTCTCCCAAAGTACCCACTCTCGATGGGGGGTGCAACTACAATGTGTCTTCTAACTTATCGTCGTCCATATCTGGATATACTGAGTAGTTTGAACCATTTCTTTTTCACAGTATTGGTCTGTATAGGACTTATTTATCCATATTTCCTGCACGAGAATTCCGAACGAAACAATATGAAAGCTATAAGGATGAATGGAAAGAGACTGCATTGCAATCAACTGAATGCACGGCTTTTATGCTATCGACATAGCCTAGACATTTCACACTATTTACTTCAATGCAAATCAAAACTTTGAAATATCTACCTGTCTCATTCACGAATCGCATTCTCCCTGTCGTTCTCTGTCCAAGGGGCTTGAAAGCACGTGTGACCTTGTCTCACTTTACTATATTCAATTGCGCGTTAAAATACTGGACCAGTAAATTCTATTCTGTATATAAATCTTTTTTTCGGGAATATGTGACCAAAAAGTAAACTTCGAATTCCAAAGCAAATTGAACGTTCCAGGTTCCTGATAACTAATTACGGTCCAACAATAAAGTATAAACACCAGATAATCTGAAAACGACACCGTCAAGTAAAGAAGCATGAAAACAAAAAGAATTTAACCAAAAAAGGAGGAAGCCCTAGAAAGTCCTTTGCATATTTATAAGCCTTTTCTCAGAAGATGGGATTTTCAAAAACATTTCAAAACTTTCTGATGCAATGGTTTTCAAATTCGTACAATCCGGTGTATTCATTTTCTTTATTAAAAACGCTTTTAATCCACCTAACAGTGTGATGAGACATTTCTTATAACTCTTATCACTCTCTTCGGATATTATATCGTTTGAGAACATTTAGAGCTTGATGTTTCGTGATGTTTTTGATAACACATACTACATGGGATAGTGGCAGGACTCAGAGAATCGCTCAAATCAGCATAGGACAACATCAGTGCTAGAAATCTCAAACCAAAGTAATGGGAAAACGAAAAAATGGCCTATAAAATAGACATACAAACGAATTATTGCTAATGCTCTGTTAATAAAATATCTAAATTCCTCAATCAATGCATTGTGGTGGGAAAACTGAATTTTCCTAAAGGGGTTATATATTGTACTGAGCCAAAAAAATCGATTTTTTTATTGTTTTGAAGTTTATACTTTACTCAAATTTCCAACGCGACTGAGAACTAAGAAATCTACGCTTTTTCTTGAAAAGGGCGATACTAGCAGTGATACCATTCAAAGAAAATCAACAGTGAATATTTCCAGACTTGGTTTTATTTCCTATTTAGGAGCTATTGTGTTTTTTTACATTCTTGATTGCATGATTCAGTGATCGAAACCCAAAACTTTATAAAGTATTTGAAATTATTAAATTAAAATTTGTTTTTGCTATTCAAATTGACAAAATGATAGTATCGCCCCTTTGGCGATTGTTTACCTTTTCAGTCCCACCTATCAGCATTGAAGTATCGCCCTTACGTTTTTTTACAATAACTAACGTTTTACACCACCGATTTCGTCCGGGTTTTTTCAATAGCGATCATTGTTACTATTTACAGCGTATCAGCTTAATATTCCTAAAAAATACGAAAAAAAAACAGTTTCGCCTCAAAACTGCTAGCAAAAAAAGTATCGCCCTGTTTGTTTGCATGGAGCGTGGAGGGCGAAACTTTAAATAAACACACAAAATACAGTTTCGCCCGTTGTATTTTTTGCTGTAGCTTAAGAAAGCAATATCGTAGAATCCAAATTTTTAGGTTAATTTGTTGCGTTTCAAAGCCCCATTCGCATGTATGAAAAAAGCCTTATGTTTACAATTGTAAGTATCGCCCTTTTCACAAAAAAGCGTTGAAATGAAATCGCATCTTCTGATATCACGCTATCTCTGAAGTGCATGCGTGCATAGTTCCAAATTTTACTTCCACATCGACTTTTTCTAAAGGTGACTTCCTTGATTTGGTCACTATTTATTAAAAAATCGCGGTTAAATAAAAAATAAAACTATTAAAAAATTTCAAATAGTTTATAATTTTCACAAACTTATTAGGTAAAATTGCTTTCGTAATATTGTGTAGGAAAAAAGCTGAAAATGTCAGTTTTTTCTCTATCTGCAACATATAAACCCTTAAGTATACCAATTAATTGGTATACGAATTGGAATAGGTTCGCCAAATTTTGGAAGAAGTCTATAGTCCCTTGAAAACTACCTAAAAATTGTTGTAGTTCGAAGCAATAAAAAATTCCCAAAAATGAAATGTACCTATTAATGTGAAACACAGTGAATAATACATACAATAAAGACCCATTTTCATCAGTCTCGTGGTGCATTTTAGGCTGACAAAATAGGGACATTGACTAAATCGGGCAATTTTTTTTCTTTATAATAAACTGAAACTGTTTAAATATTCTTCCCGTCCCTTGATGTGGTCTGATAACTATTTCTGATTATGATGAACTTTTTATTTTTGCATATTTCCATCTTCATGATAGGGAAACATGCTCAAGAAAGGATTTACTCGAATTCAGTCTTGTTCGTCTGCTAGAGCCCATCAAACATGTGTTCATATTTGGCTGATAAAATCGGGGTTTCAATTTATTATAATAGATATTCAGCATTCGAAGAAGTTTCTTGTGAACGACTGTAGAACGACTTTGTTTCTACTTACTTGAAGTCAGCGGCGTAGCCAGAAATTCGGTTTGGTGAGGGTTTGGTGAAAATCGATCTTACTGTACAAACGGCATAATTCCGAAACCATAATTTTTGAAGTTTTAAAATTAAGCAGAATTATTTTTCAGAAAATAGTAACAGAGTTCGTGTCTTTAGCGAATTTGTTGAGTCTTTATTGTAGTCATGAATGTTAACCTGAGAAA
This sequence comes from Topomyia yanbarensis, assembly GCF_030247195.1. Classification (NCBI taxonomy): domain Eukaryota; kingdom Metazoa; phylum Arthropoda; class Insecta; order Diptera; family Culicidae; genus Topomyia; species Topomyia yanbarensis. The sequence goes on along the minus strand of NC_080670.1, from coordinate 95,435,244 downwards.
ATTCACCATAAATACTTCTTGGACGATATACCGTCAGAATTATTTTATCAAATGAAGCGCTGTTTAACGTTTGTAAAACTCATCGAAAATACTAAACATCCGAGATTAGCGGTTTCAGAATGATGCTATCCTTAAATTACCGTTTTTGAGCATTTGACCTATACATATAATCGGCCATACAACAAAAATGAAATGCTCATCAAAATCGATCAGGGCCTGCTAGAGTCGCATGGAAATCGTCATTTTTCATAAATTTCTCTCTACATTCGGAAAGTGTTATCCTCATTATTAATCATATTACGTTTTCGTCTCAACTCGACGCATTCCCAAAATAAAAACCTGTTTTAATCCACCTAGTGGTGCAATTGTGCATTTCTCATTTGTCCAGACTACGATTCCATGGCTGGTTATGTTCAATACAATGGTGGAAATGATTAGTACATGTTCAGTACGATTTGCACATACATACAATGGATCAACAGCCACGATCTTGAGATACTATGTGATACTGAAACATCGCTTGAAACCAGCGGCGGATCATGGAGAAAGATCCGGGAGGTCCGGGTCCTGCCGAAAATTTTCAACTTGTTAAGAAATTTTAAACTAGTTTTAATTTTAAAGTAGCAACCCCTCACTGCATACTCCCTCCGGGCCGGTATGATTGTCGATTTTTAGAGTGATTGCATAACCTTTCTATATGAGAAATGCAAAAATGTGCAAAAGTCCAAAAAAGTCAATTTTTGTCAAACATTATTTTTTTCGAGTTTACATCAAATCTCAATGTTTCATGCATTTTAAAGTCATTTGGCATCAAAAATACAAATTTGATTTTGCAAATGTTTCATTTCAGTTTATATGGGAATTTGATGTGTGATTGCACTCTTCAACTCGTAACTCTGGAATCGGAAGTCCAATCAATAAAAAAATCAATTGCAGCCGATGGGAAGGTTGTACCTTTCATTTGAGACTAACTTTGTGCAAATCGGTCCAGCCATCTCTGAGAAACCGAGGTCACATTTTTTTCCACATACACATATACACACACATACATACACACAGACATTTTCCGATCTCGACGAACTGAGTCGATTGGCATATAACACTTGGCCCTCCGGGTCGGGATTAGATTGACGAATTTTAGAGTGTTTGAGAAAGGCAAAAACATTTTTAGCAAATGTTGAAAGTTATGCATTTTTTTGGTGAGCAGTTCTATGTTTCATAGACATTAAATCAATTTTAACTTCGCTTCCTATTAAATAAAGACCTTTATTACAGTACATCTCTACAAAAGCGAGCTCAATTTGAAAAGAAATCTGAGGATTATGATTGATTACAGAACTCTGGAATTTTCTATTGGAATGTTTTCAGGCAGGAATTTGATGTTGATGCTATTAGACAACTGTGAAATCAAGACCAATAGATCAGTTACATATCAGGACCCCATTCCGACAATTTATCAAAAGTCCTCATGATGTTTAAAACGACAGGTTATCAATCTACGGATCAGATAATTGTTATTGTAATATTGAATTAAATCAGTCTGCATCAATAAATTTTCAAATTCAATCCATTATTTTTTTTGGTTGTGGTGGGGTGGGGGGGGGGGGGGGGAGGGGGGTTGTATGGTGTTAAACCCGAAAACCTTCTCTTGGCTACGCCGTTGCTTGGAATTATTTATTTCGCTTTTCATGTTCCGATATGTTTCAGATCGATCCGATGGTTATAAGTTAGAAAAATTGCAGTCAGAAGGTTCGCACAAATGAACATTTTTGCACTGATAAGTTATCAAGTTCCTTCCAGACAACTTGAAGGTGTTCGGTGATTATTTCTAGCGGTTGTAGATAGAAAAATGAAATACGAAATTCGTTTTATCGTAATATTGTTTGGCTTATTTCAATGGATTCTTACTATATTGAACAATAAATAGGCGACAAAAGGTAATCCACAAACAACAAGCCATAACTTTTAAAGTATTCAAAATAGATATTTGAAGTCTTCAGTAAAGTTATTCGCAAAAGTAAGAGCTACAAATTTGCTGAAGGCATCATTTCGATATAATCACTTCCAAGAAAATTTATGAAAATATCTCACTCATAGGGAGATTCATCAGCAAAAGCACTATACCAAAAGAAAGGGCATATTGCCTCCATTCTCCGAAGATACTATTGACCTAAAATAAGCCGTTTTGGCGTTCATAATAGATTACATGTTTTTGGTCATATTTCTAGCAATGGGAAATGATAAAAATCTTTCGTCCGCATTTAATGTTAAATATCTCTTTTTATAATAGTCCGATTTCATCAATCTATATTTTGTTCGAAAGGTATTCTTTAAAGCTGTCTAAAACATATAAATTGTTAATCTATATTGTCAATTTCGGCAGATAATTCAAAAAAACTGCAAAAACGCCATTTTTACGCATTCAAACATATCTTGGAAACTAAACATCAGAATCAAAAACAAATTAATAGCGTTCATACTGTTTTTTAGTTCTTTCATTTAAAATTGGTTTGGATAAGATCAGTTCAGCCATTGCTGAGAAACACGAATAAGAATTTGTCCGTTACATACACACACACACACACACAGACATTGTCCCAATTCGTCGAGCTGAGTCGATTGGTATATAAGACTCGGCCCTCCGGGCTTCGGAAAAAATCTTGAAAGTTTGAGCGAATTCTATGCATTTCTTTTATAAGAAATGTAAAAATGTTTTTATATGTATATATATATATATATATATATATATATATATATATATATATATATATATATATATATATATATATATATATATATATATATATATATATATATATATATATATATATATATATATATATATATATATATATATATATATATATATATATATATATATATATATATATATATATATATATATATATATATATATATATATATATATATATATATATATATATATATATATATATATATATATATATATATATATATATATATATATATATATACCTATGACATTGTAATTAATTATTTCATTCCGCATCTTTTTTTTCGTTTTGTTCATCTGCGTTCATTTTACTTATTTTATTCGTTCTTTTCTTTGGATTCACTCTGATCAGTTTATTCTTTTTGTGCATTTTACTCATATCATTCATTTAACTTATTTTATTCATTGTTTTCGTTGTATGCATTTTATTAATTTTTTCCAGTTTATTCATTTTGTTTAGTTTCTTCATTTTAATAATCTGACTACTTTTTCAGTTTTAATCATTTCATCCAAATTATTTATTTGATTCAATTTATTTTTTTATATTAATTTATAACCTTTTACCATTGTTTAATTTTTCATTTTAATCAATGCATTTTATTCTGCTCATTTTCATCTTTTTATTCATTTTTTCACTTCAGCTCATTTTGTTTATTTGATTCGTTTGTTATTTATGCATTTCATTTATTTTTTACTTTATTCATTTTGTTCATCCATTCTTTTTATTCATTTGATCCATTTCATTAATTTGATTTATTGTATTCACTGGATGAATTAAATCAATTTGATTCATTTAATTCATTCGATTCATTTGATTCATTCGATTTATTTGATTCATATGATTCATGTGATTAATTTGATTAATTTGATTCATTTGATTCATTTGATTCATTTGATTCATTTGATTCATTTGATTCATTTGATTCATTTGATTCATTTGATTCATATGATTCATATGATTCATATGATTCATTTGATTCATTTGATTCATTTGATTCATTTGATTCATTTGATTCATTTGATTCATTTGATTCATTTGATTCATTTGATTCATTTGATTCATTTGATTCATTTGATTCATTTGATTCATTTGATTCATTTGATTCATTTGATTCATTTGATTCATTTGATTCATTTGATTCATTTGATTCATTTGATTCATTTGATTCATTTGATTCATTTGATTCTATTAATTCATTTGATTCTATTAATTCATTTGATTCATTTTATTCATATCTTTAATTTTATGCATTTCATGTTCAGTCATTCGTTTTATTTCATTCAATTTGTTAGTATGAGTCAATTTATTCTATTTAACTATTTCTAAATATAATCTTAATTTTTATTTAATAACCTAATCTAATTTGATTCGTGTATTTTATAATTTTCACATTTCCTTTCGATCATGCCCATATGAGCCTGCCTAGTTCTAGTTTTCCGTTCTAAGTTTATAACTGATTCGCTCTAGAATACCTATCCGTCTTTCAATTTCATTGCTTTCGTTTCTCTTAGTCTCAAATTTGCCGAAAATAGCCAACAAGATCGATACAGTAGAACCTTGCGGCAATTAAAACATAGTAACATTTTATAATTTTGATTTACATTAATTTTTCTACTCATTTGATGAATTTAAAAACCTATTATTTCATTTTTTGCTTTACTTTTTTATTTCGGTCGTTTTGTTGATTTCTATCATTTATTCAGTTTATTCGAGATTTTATTCGTGCAAGACTAGAAACTGTTTTCATCCCACCTCTAGTTGGGTGCCTACTTCTCGTGAGTTCTGCAAACTAATCCAATAGTGAAATGTGTAAGAAATGTCTCATTTCACTGTTAGGTGGATTAATTCGGTTTTTACATTTCTTATTACATTTCCTACAACAGAAATGTATAGGATTCGCTCAAGCTTTGAAAACTTTTTACGAGGCCCGGAGGGCCCAGTCTTATATACCAATCGACTCAGCTCGACAAATTGAGACAATTTCTGTATGTGTGTATGTATATATGTACAAAATGTCATGTAATTATCTCAGCAATGGCTGAACCGATCTTAATGAAACTAGTTTCAAATGAAAGGCCTAACATTATCATTTGACACTATTATTTTTGATTTTCGGTATGTTGTTTACTTTCTGAGATATGGGCGATTTTGTCAAAACACAGCAGGTTTTTTTGCAAATAACTTTCGAGCAATACAATAACACACATAAATAGAAAGCTTGTAAAAATACCTTTCTAACAAGCTATAGATTGTCTCCGTGCACGAGCGGCGGAGATATTGAACATTTTGTAGTTTTAGTCCTCGCTTACCAATTTCCACTAACTAAAAATGAGATTGTTTCATACAGAGTATTGCTTTACTGGTGTTTTAGGGGCAAAACTAAACAGATTTTGAATATCGGGGTATGAAAACACATCTACGTGATTCGAGGAATTCGATGTTGAGAAAATTTTATGAATTACTTTTATAATAAATTAACTATTTCTCAAAAATCAATATAGAATGATGAGCCTATTTTCACCATACTAAGCAAGGTGCCTCACTAATTCGGTAATTTCTTGCCTTACAATCAATGGAATGCGTGAAAATTGACATCAACCGCTTTGCTTCGTTGTGAAGAACCAATATAATAACACAAATGCGTTGAAAACAGTAAAATTCTCGTGTTTGAGCACAATGAAAACTCGAATCGAGTGTCCCTATTGTTGCGCTACCATTTGACTCAATGCGTTGAACAAAGATGGCAGACACTGCTCTAACCAACGGCTTCAAATGGGTAGGGTGATAATAGAAACGTGGCGCAAATAGGCTCATCACCCTATAAGTTCACTTCAAAGACAAAATAATGTGTTGATAAAGAAACAGTGAGTTCTAGTATTTATCCCTTGGATTAGGCAATCATGAGGTAAATGTTGGATTGTATATCAATACACAGATCAACAAGTAATTCACCTAGTAGTGAGATAAAAGATTTCTCATATAATTATACTCGTGGCGTCACCGAAAGCAACTGTAAATATAGCGAAAATGTAGCTCTTTTGCAAGATTTAGGTTATACTAGTTATGGCGCAAAAATTACTACTTACATTATTTATGATAAGAATGTAAGCAATCAATATATCATAATAATATACCTATAAAAATAATGTCACTGCATTAACCATCATTTGCCATTCCTCACACGCCCCCCATCACACCATCTCTCTATCTCTCTCTCTCTCTATATATATATATATATCTCTCTCTCTCTATCTCTCTCTCTGTCTGTCTCTCTCTCTCTTTCTCTCTGTCTCTCATTTATCGCATCTATTTCGCTATTTCTGTATCCATTTCTATGTTGTGTCTTCTGCCAATCTGAAATATTTATTAATTGTAATTGCGAAGGTTTGAGAAAACAAAACTATTTTTGTCTGCTGCTACATCAACTCAACTTTAATTCAATTGTATTCAAAGCCTGTATCTACACTATAATTAAGGAAATTCATGGCTATATCAGAAAAATATTTGGATTAACTGGGTAATATGAAAGTTTGACGATGAAAAATTTCAAAAGAGACATTCCACGTGCGATATTTAAACTATTCGTATCTCTATTGAATTTTGAATGAAATATATGCTCAAAGACTGAAAGCTGAAGCCAGCAGGATTGGACTTGCCATCAACGTTTCGATGACAAAATACATGAGAGGAAGAGGTTCTAGAGACGACAATGTGAACCTCCCACCCGAGTTCGGATTGACGGTGACGAAATCGAGATGGTCGACGAATTCATGTGTTTGGGCTCACTGGTAACCGACGAACCTCCAAAATGACGACCGTGAAGAAGCGAACTTCAAGTGACTGTGATCAGATGTGGAAGAATAGAATGTGTTGGGCTCATTCTGCAATACGCTTGTGAAATAAAGAAACAACCTTGGAAGCTTCGTTCGGTTGAAATTTCTAATTATCGCGCCTCCGATTTTTATTTCGGGTAGATACTACGATAAAAAGTGACTACGATTTTGCATCGCCAGTAAAGTTTTTGTGTTGAGAATTCTATAATGCTGATGCGGTGGCCGCGAGAAAAGATATCTATGTGTTGTGGAAATGTACCACACCCCCACTGAAGAACTCGAAATATGAAGTGAAAATGGACATCTAAGACCTACTAGTAATCGTTGGAACGAACTCAAATTAGTGACAAGTGACAAAAAATTCAGAAGAATTCACACAAATAACAGTTATCTATCCACCCGAATAACACCATGAGGAAGTGAAGCAGTTGTACGGCAACAGTTTGGTACCGATGCCAGCACACCCGCCACAGCCCCACGAGTTGTTGCAAATTAAGCAGTTGTACTGCAACAGTTTGGTACCGATGCCGCCACACTAGCCACAGGCCCACGAGTTGTTGCAAATTAATTCGACACGTAGCAGTATCTCTTCCTACTCGGACGGTTTGGGTGCATGACTGATGGAGAGTGACGGTGATACTAGCAACAGTAGCAGAGTCCGGAGGTAAGAGTTCGATGAATGCGCATGCAGTAAAAAGTGAAGAGTTTGTATAATAGTGAAAAGAATTGACAAAAATAGTGTCTTGTACTGTTCCAATTGTCTTTAAATTAAAATAGAACAAAAACTAACCTGTCAAAGCCAACCAAGTGCAGCTATACAAAGGTTGTTATTTGATTACTATATAGTATCGATCTTTTTTTTACAATGGAGAAGACCTTTACATCCTAGCCCAGTACACGTGCTATTGGTAGGGTCCAATCTACCGCACGGTGTGCACTGGGGGCGTGTCGGGCTCGAATGGTGACGCTGCCATTAATACCGACTAAACTTCATTGGGCTCCGCCATCGTTCCTCCCAGGAACTACCTCTCGGTATTACTTCTGGGGGGATGGCTGTACTTAATGTACTCATTCACTCTCACTCACGCGTTCATACGTCCTGTATGAGGCTTACTTGGGTGCTCTCTCTATCGCACCTTGATTCACTCTCAAACACTCCCACATGAGGCTGACTTTTGTGCTCACCTTTTTCGTTCCTTGCGAGGCTGACTTGTGTGCTCACCTTACTCATTCCTTGCTAGGCTTACTTTTGTGCTCGCCCCACCCATACCATGTGAGGCTGACTTGGGTGTTCTCCCTATCACCTGATTCACTCTCGATCGTGCCACTATATTGTACCTCTATCACTCCCCCTGGCATCCCATGTGGGACATTTTTCTTAGGCCCCACTTCTGACATACCATGCGAGGCTGACTTATGTGCTCACCTTTTTCATTCCTTGCTAGGCTTACTTTTGTGCTAGCCTCTACCATACCATGTGAGGCTGACTTTTGTGCTCACCCTTAACATGCCGTGTGAGACTGACTTGGATGCTCACCCTTTCACTCCTCTGCCACGCCATGAGGCATCGATAGCTAAGTCCCAACATACTACGATACGACCCTCCCGTCTTGGCATGAGGCAGTCCACTTATACGCCTATACACTCACTCTTCTGTCTTGCTTCGGGGTGGCTGGGTTTACCCCTTACACAGTTGCCAATCGCTGCGCCAAACCTGCCTCGGCATGAACAGACTCACTACCTTTTTTGCGCTTGGCCTTTTTCGCTCTAGCTAACCAATCACTAGTTAGCCGTGCCCGTCGTCTGTTGCTCGGTTCGCCAGATTACCTGTAGCCTACAGGCAATCTGGATGGTAGCAGCCGAGACTGCGTTCCACTTCTCCACCGATTTACACATCCGCTGAATAAGGGTATCAGGGGTTGTGTCCAAGCCACAGACGTCAAGCATTGCTCTTCTTTCGACGTCGAACCGATGACATACGAACAGTATGTGTTCGGTTGTTTCGTTTACACCTGGGCAGTCCGGGCAGGCTGGGACCTCCGCGTGCCCGAACCTGTGGAGGTACTGTCGGAAACAGCCATGGCTTGACAGGAATTGTGTCAGGTGGAAGTGAACTTCCCCATGGGGTCTTCCCACCCAGCTTCATATGCTAGGTATCAGCCGGTGGGTCCACCTACCTTTCGAGGAGTTGTCCCACTCACGCTGCCATCTGGCGACCGAGGTTACCCTGGTGCGCTCGCGGGCTCCTCTGTTTCCACGTAGTTCGAAACACTCCTCATCTTCCCGAATGACCAGCCCGACTGGCATCATGCTCGCTATCACGCAGGATGCATCGTGTGTTACTCTCCAGATTCTGTAGGTAACTGGTTACCCTCAGTGCTCTTTACCGTGACGGGCCGCCGTACCTGAGGATAGATACGGCAACGCCTGTCAGTAACCTACGTCTACTGGCGCACACCTTTGAGCTGTTGGACATCATTCTCGATAGAGCCGCAACAGCAGTCGACGCTCTCTTGCATGTATATTTGACATGGCTGCCGATGGTCAGCTTGTCGTCTATAATGACTCCGAGAGACTTCAGACTTCGCTGTGAAGTGATCGCGACTTCTCCCACATGGATAACTGCATGTTGTGCCGACTTGCGGTTGTTGACGATAACTACCTCCGTCTTATGATGAGCGAGCTCCAGGCCTCTCGCGCTCATCCATTCCTCCACCGTGCTGACCGCGTGTTCTGCGGTTAGTTCTACCTCAGGAATTGACTCCCCGTAGACCTCCAAGGTTACGTCGTCGGCAAAGCAAACGATCTTGACCCCAGGAGGGAACTTCAGTCTCAGAACCCCGTCATACATGAGGTTCCATAGCACCGGGCCTAGGATCGAGCCTTGCGGGACTCCGGCGGTAATCGGAACCCTTTTCTGACCGGCATCGGTGTCGTATAGCAGTACGCGGTTCTGGAAGTAACTTTCCAGGATCCGGTACAGACCCACTGGTAGGCTAAGCCGGTGTAACGAGAGCGCGATGGCATCCCAGCTTGCGCTGTTGAATGCGTTCTTCACGTCAAGTGTCACCAACGCACAGTATCGAATACCTCGCCTTTTTCGTTGGATCGCTATCTCGGCAGTATTTATAACTGAGTTGAGAGCGTCCACTGTGGACTTACCCTTCCGAAAGCCAAACTGGTTGCTTGACAGGCCGTCCGTACCTTCCGCGTACGGGGTTAGCCTGTTGAGGATGATCCTCTCAAGCCGTTTGCCAGTCGTGTCGATCAGACAGATTGGTCTGTACGCCGATGGGTCGCCTGGCGGCTTCCCGGGCTTCGGCAACAGCACCAATTTCTGCCTTTTCCATGTATCGGGAAAACGGCACTCGTCAAGGCATCTCTGCCTAGAGGGGTATATTCGGCTTTTCAGTCAATAAATAATATCGAACACTACTTTTTTATAATGTCCAGACGTTTCGACCTTTGGTTTCGGCCTTCTTCAGTGGAAATTATAGGTAGCTTGACCCCTGCTATTTGTACAGCGGCTGCCCCACTCCACTGCCCAAGCGTTAAAGTCTCCCGCTATGACTACCGGTTTCCGGCCCACTAGGTCCGACGAGAGCCTGTCGATCATCTGGTTGAACTGTTTTATTGACCACCTTGGTGGAGCGTAGCAGCTGCAATAGAACACACCATTGATCTTGGCAATCGCAACACCCTCGGCGGAGGAGTGTATTACCTCTTGAACCGGGAACCGTCCCGTTGTACAGATTGCCACCATTCCAGTCCCGTCCGACACCCAATTGCTGTTGCCGGCAGGGATGCTGTACGGGTCTGATAGGAGGGCGACATCTATCCTCGACTCCGAGACCGACTGCCACAGCAGCTGTTGGGCTGCTGCACAATGGTTAAGATTTAGCTGTGTGACGTTCACGGCTTCTTCTTATTTACCTCACCGTAGGGACACGAAGGTCCGCCCATAGCAAGTTTATGGGCTTGCTTCTTAGAGGTGCAGATAAGGCACTTGTGCGCCTTAGTGCAACACCGCTCCTTATGCCCCTCCTCGCCGCAGCGACGACATAGTTTGCTCCTGTTTATGTTCTTGCACTCGTAGGCTTTGTGGCCGGACTCAAGGCACCGATAGCACCTATCCACCGAAGGCGGCTGGGGTATGCTAATTGGGCATACCGACCAGCCGATCTTCAGCTTACCTTTCTCGGTTACCTTTTTGGCATCCGCCTTCAGTAGCCTGAGGTAGGCTACTTGGGTGCCAGAGGGTCCATCTCTAAATCGCACAGAGGCCCGCTCGATTGTGACGTCGCATTGCTCCTTAACGGCTGCGACGACATCTTCTGCGGTCGTGAACTCGTTCAGATGCTTGCACTGGAGAGTCATTTCCGCCCCTAGCGACCTGACTTGGGCGCCTTCACCAAGGACCTCTTGGGCCAAGGCCTTGTACACCGCACTAGATTGTGCGCCTCGCTTCAGCACCAGAAGCATTTCTCCCGTGTTGGTGCGTCTCACGCTACGCACATCTTGCCCAAGGGCCGAAAGGCTTTCGGCCGCCTTCATCGACTTTAGGACGTCGGCGTATTTGTCCTTGTCGGTTTTTAACCACAAGGCCTCGCCTCTGTCCTTGGCCTTCTTCGCGGGCCGCGGTACTTCCGGTGTCGGTGCCGGCTTCTTTTTTATGACCAGCGTCCAGGGGTTTGGGCCCCCCTGCCCCGGTCGCGCCGGGTAGCTGGTACCATCGCTCTGCCCAGCGAGGTCACTCTCGCCCTCGCTTACCTCGGCCAAACGGCGTTTGGCCTTAACGGTTGCACGCCGTGTGGTGTCGGTTTTTGCACCCTCGCCTGGCGACTTCCTAGGGCGCTTCGCGTTCGACGCCGTCTTACGATTGCCCTTGCCCTTGCCTTTTCCCTTCGAGGGGAACTCGGCCGCCGCTTCGAGCGACATGGCTGCTCCATAGAAGGTGAAGGCCACTGTCTGAGTGCCTGTATCAACCTTCTTTCTTCCCTCCCTCTTGGAGGCCACTGTCTGGGTTTCTCTATCGGACTTCTCCCGACATTCCACCCTCTTGGCATAAGCCTGCTGTTTCTGTCTTGCGACACGAACAGTTTTCCGGAGCTCCAGGAGGCTCTGCTTTAACTCCTTGCTTATGTTTTGCTTTGCGCTAGTGAACTCGATTATTGAATCGAGCTGCTCCACCAATCGAGCTGCTCCAGCAGTATCGATTGTCTAGATTTATGTCTCAGTAGCATACTGTATGATCTACTTAACCAAAACCTAATTTATACACTACACAGTCAAACAGTAAACAGGTTTTAGCTAAAATCTAGGCTAAAATTGTCTATAAAAATAAAATTGTCAAAAAATATATATGTATAAAATCATGGTTAGCACTTTACAGTTTTTCTCCCATGTTTCAACTATTTATTACACAAAACTGAAGTATTCGCCCAATAACCCTAAAAGCATATATCACAGGTGGATATTAAATTATTATATACTGTATATTAAATTTTTAATCATTAGATACTAAATTACTATATATTAAATTTCGAAAAACTGGGGTCTAGAACAAGTAAATCCCCGACAGTAAGCGGAGATCCACAAATAAATATTATATATAGCTTGGAACAGCACGCAAACTGGCAAGATAACCAAGATACGAAATACTGATTATTACTGACCATTTGCTCTATACAATTAATATTTACCATTTACCAAACGTACACAAGATACGTCAAGCGCCAAGCATTTAAGAAGGCAAGGAAATCGCTTGCAACTCTATATCAGGCCTAGAATGCATAGGGGAACATGGGGAGACTTGACCAAGCGCAAAATTCTATTTTTGGCTATGGTGTTTTCTATTCGATTCTGAAAATTTTTTCAAAAATATTTTTATACTTGTTTCGATCCCTTAAGGTAACTTTAAAAGTTTGGAATGAAAAATCCTTTCCTTACAGAAAATATTACGTGATTAATAAATTTGCATTAAATGATGTAATTTTTTATCAAACTTTGTATGGACATATCTACTCGACTACTAATTACTAATAATGTAATAATATACCATCTTAATCTTTGTGAAGCAGTGAAATGATTATACATAAATTGGAACATTGGAAAAGTTATTACTAGAATTTGAATGAAATTGAACGTAATAACTAATGTTGGGGAGACTTGACCAAGATTTTATGGGGAGACTTGACCAAGTGGCAATTAGCTGAAGAAAGATACAAAATTCCTGATATTTATTATGCTTTGGGTATCTACTGTTAATGTTAATCACGCCATAAAAAATCCCACCTCAAACATAAGTCTTTATATTTTAGTATTAGTAAACAAAGTTAGTAATAGTAGGACTGATTTCATGATGTGTGAACATGCAATGCAAGCAGTACAGTTAATGCTTAAAAAGAAATGCATTATAAAAAATCTAAATTAATCAAATGCAACCCTTTTATATTTTTTACTGCTACCTAAAGATCTCGACAATATGGAAAAAATAATTAGAGTATGTTTTATGTCATTATTTTTTGTTATGATTTTTAAAAAATCTCTTGGTCAAGTCTCCCCACGCCTTGGTCAAGTCTCCCCGCAGTGGGGAGACTTGACCAAAAAAAACGACCTCTGAAAAACTTTTGTAACTTTTCAAAAATTAAATTAAAAATTCTGCAAAAAATCATGAAGACGCACAATAACTTTGCGCATTATATCTCAATGACTTTTAATGGATTGAAGACCTTTTTAGAGATTTATGCAGTTTTAGCTGAAAACCTGGTCAAGTCTCCCCATGTTCCCCTACATTAGACATAAAACAGTAAATTTAACAATACAAAAAAAAACATGTAACATGATATGGAAAAAGCACTAGAAATATTAATAAAGATCGACAATAATTTAAAAAAAATCTATCACCAGGAAATTTTCCTATTCCAATTTAATTGAAAAAGAAAAATTATGCAAAGCCAATTACAGGGCAATACAAGAATATCTACTAATAAATGAGGATACATTAACCTCAGAGAAATTATTTTATTTTGAAAAATCATCGAGAACGTTTAATTTTGACATTACAACTGCAATAAACAAGAGATTGCACAAATTTAGCCTAGTTGAGATCGCCTTGAAAATTCAATTGTACTGCACAGACAAAAGCAGTTCGGATTCCGCAGAAAACAATTTAAAAAATATAAACATAACAGCGACCCACAAACTTTTGCTAGAAGCGTCGACGAACTGAGCAATCAGCTCGCCAACGCATACATCCGAGAAGCCTTTCCGGGTGAAGTAGCTAAAAATAAAGCAAAGAAAGCAGGTATACAAGCTTTAATAAAAGGCGCACGCAACCAAGAGACTCGAATGATGTTAAAAGTCGGCAAATTTGATACATTAAGCGACGCAATCGACTTAATGGTTGAAAACGAAACTTGTCATGAAAAAGAATCCGCCACCCTACTAAACATAAATAAAAATACGAACAGATGGGACAACCGAGTTAAACGAAACTCCTTCCAAAACCCCCCAAGTTACTATAACACACAGCAGTACTACCGTTCCCAAAGAGAAAACGGGAGGAACGACGCAATTCAGCGAAATTTTAATACCAATCAGCGCTATAATGGTCCACAGCGATCGTATAATAACAATTATACTTATCCACATAGAAACGCGTATAATAACCAACGAGGCCGTGGTCATTACCAACCTCAACAGACTCGATATGGAACAAATCGATTTCCGCAGAATCGACAAAACATGTTTTTAGCAAGTACTGAACCGCAATCATGCATGGCTGACCAAGGCCAAGCACAAACAGCTATGCCGGTCCCTGCACCGAGCGAACAGCAACAACAACAAATTCAATACCATTTTTTGGCCCAATGTGTTGACTCTAAATATAAGCGCTTCTAACTTCATAAAAGTTGCAGTGCGTATGGCCAATTCGATCTGTACGTTGATAATAGATTCTGGTGCAGATATCTCTATTTTTAAGAGTAATAGAGTAATGCCCGAACAATTAGTAAATAGGAATATCAGAGTAAAATTATCTGGAATAACGGAAGGCAAAATAGAAACAACAGCACTGACCGAAACTGAATTAAATTTCGGAAATAACATAATCATTAAACATAACTTTCATTTAGTTAACGCAGACTTTCCCATTCAAACCGATGGCATTTTGGGCAGAGATTTTTTCTCCTCCCATAAATGTATAATCGATTACGAATGTTGGTTATTAAATTTCTCAGTAAATAATACTAGCGTGTCCGTACCTATACAAGACAGCGTAAATAACAATTTCATAATACCGCAGAGATGCGAAGTGATTAGAAAATTAAGTGACAACAATCTTAAGGAAGACATGGTAGTCATTTCTACAGAAATTGCACCTGGAATTTTTCGCGGAAACGCTATCATATCTCCACAAAATCCCTATGTAAAAATAATGAACACAACGAAATCAACTGTAAATATATCCAACTTAGAATTTAAACCTGAATTAAACCCTTGGCAAACTACAATATAATGAAAATTAACAATAAAGATAAGAACAATACGAGAAATAGGGTTCGTCGCGGTTGCGGTAATTACCGCAACCGCGCGGTATTTACCGCACCCGAACCGCAAAATCTGCGGTGCGGTAAGACATTTTTTCCCGCCGATGCGGTGCGGGAAAGAGCTTTTACCGCGCGGTTTTACCGCAACCGCACCGCAAAAAAAAATTGATAAAGTGATAATTTCGGTTATTCTAAATTGATAAACGGACTGCTATTACGAAAGAAAATCTAGTTGTGTCCGAAATATTTTGACGCTATTATTTTTACGACATATTTTGGACACTAGTTATTTTATACTAAGTAAGACTTCACAAACTAACCATTTCAAATACATAAAATGCAAGATCCAGATAGAGACAAAATTATTAGATCATTTAAAAACAATAAATTTTTACTCTTAAACCCAATTTAAAAGTGCATCACTTCTCCCGATTTCTGTTGGAAATCGTTGAATTATGAATCGTTTCCGATATCAATTTTTCACCTGTGAATTTTGATTGATTTAAAGAAATTAGAGATAAAATAATTATGCTGGGACTCAAACACAACCCAAAGAATATAATTATTTTCATCAAACCAAACGAATTTGAAGTAATTGACAGTAAAGGATACAAATGTATTAAATCGTCCAAAATAAGGAGAGGTCAAAATTAGGATGATTATTCTATCACTCGTTCATCAACATCGTATATCTATCTTCTTTGATTGCTGTGTAAATTCAATGTGAGTCAATGCAGTCAACTTTATTGAACTCTTTCTCAAAAACTATGCTACATAACTTTTTTTCGCGTACTTCCATTCAAATTTACGATAGTTTTCTACCACATTAAGTCCTAAAATGTTTCAGTTAACCCTTCAGCACCCGCGCGAATGGTTTCCCGAATGAGCAGCCGCTGTTGCTGAAAGAAGATTTCGCTAGAGTTTCGGAAGGTAACAAAACAAAATACAACGGCGCGTGTGCTGGAGGGTTAAGACTATTTTGTAGCTTTTTTGAAACTATTTTTGCCAAATACCACATCGTTTGACTCCTGTCCACTTTAATTGAAGTTTTTGCCATTTTTAGCAGTTTTTCTAATGTTCAGTAATTCTGTACCGGTTGAGACCGGACTCCTGATTGGATGTAATGTATAGAGCATTTTTTTGTCAAATATGGCGTCGTTCTTATTGATGAAATACAATGTTTTTATTTCACTGTGTTGGAATATATGCGCTACTATATATAAGTACTGGTATTTCGACTGAAGAATTTTTAAGAATGAAAGGTGGTTTTTACTACGTAAATGCTAAAATCGTCCATTTCATTTTCATATGTCAAAAACTTTGAAAATATGAAAATTTAAACAAAGAAATATGCAACTTTATTTCTTATTACATTTTTATTCCACTTTTTTCAATTAACTGAAGGGTTGCTAAAATAAAAGTTTTCCTATTACTGCAGTAAAACGTTTTTGAATGTATAATGTTTGCCTCAAAATGAACGGAATTTTATTAATAGAAAATGCAAAAGTTGATTTTTTTCATAAACTTTACATTCTGATGAGTCTCTTAAAGTTAAATTTCGTGTGAATAAGAATCACATTTTATTATATATGGTTACACAAATGTACAATTTTTCAACACTATTTTTAAAAATATAAAAAATTTACCGCATTTACCGCATTACCGCGCGGTGCGGTGCGGTAAATAAAGTGCGGTTGCGGTAAGCGGTGCGGTTTTGATATTTTTTTGCGGTTGCGGTGCGGACAATCCATTTACCGCCCACATCCGCACCGCGACGAACCCTAACGAGAAATAAAAAAGTTTTAAATGAGATAGACATGAAAAATGTGCCAAGCTACGCACAACAAGAATTAAGCAACCTAATATTAAACTATTCAGACATTTTTGCACTCGCTGACGAACCATTGTCGACTAACATTTTTTACAACCAAAACATTAACGTAAAGGACAATACCTCCGTATACATACCCAATTATAAAACAATCCACTCCCAAATTCCGGAAATAGAAACCCAAATTACTAAAATGCTAAAAGACGAAATAATAGAACCTTCAATATTAATACAATTAAAACAATAATTTTTTACTGTGTTGACGGTGTAATCAATTAGTTTTTATGTCTGATCACAAATCGACATATTTTTATGTGTAATATCTGGTTGTGCAAAAATATTTTTAATTTATGTAGAGTGAGAAAAAGGGTCCACAACAATAAATAACAAGTGCTGTTAATCTGTGGTTCGGAAAAGGAGATATTTGTAAAATTTCAGACTCCATAATCGCTGCTAAGTGTCTGTTTTGTTATCATTTTTTGCCCGGGCCAAATGCCCGTGGATACGAACGCAGAAGAAAAAGAGCCCGGCAGCTCTAGCCAGCCGTGTGCTCAGTGCGCTACGCCTATTATAGATGGTCATGCAAGTGTTGAATGCTTCGGTCGATGTAAATTATCGATCCATGTACGTTGTCTACCCGGGGCGACGGAAAAAGAAATAGTGCTATTGCAGAAGATCCACAATGCCGTGTTCGTGTGCGATGCGTATCTAGCGTTGAATGAGTTCGAGGATAGGCACAGTGAAAAACGACTAGATGAAATTGCCAAAAAAATTAGATGATCTCGCGGGTGTTATGGAAATGGCAAAAAATTTCAAACAAACAGTGAAAAAGATAGTATGTGAAGAAATAGTGCGAATTAATAAACGGTCTACTGACGCTGGTGGAGATAAGGATGAGCTGCCTCCACGTATACTTACGCGATCATCTGCCAAGCGGAGGAAAGTGGATGAGTGTGAAAACCACAACGACGAAACGCCAAAAACAAGCTTTGCGGATGCGGTGAAAGGTCGAACCGACAACAAAACTCTAGAACAAATCAAGAGAAAGGATTCCATTCAAAAGCCCGACCCAGTAGTCATCATAAGACCAAAAGAAGGCATACAGGTTGACGATGCGCGTGCTGAGCTGCGAAGGAAAGTGGATGCTCGAAGTGTGAAGGTAAAACGAGTGACTAACGGCAAGAATGGTGAGGTTGTAATTGCGCTGAAAGATGATGAAAGTGTTGAGCTGTTGAAGAAACACGTAGAGCAAAACATGGACGGCAAATACGATGTCAGCGTCAGGGAGAATTTACGACCTACTATCAAACTAGTCGGCATGAGTGATGTACTGGATGAAAATGAGCTGAGAGACACATTAGTGAGCCAAAACGACGTCTTTGAAAACCTGACGCACTTCAAGCTTCGAAAATCATACCGCAATGAGAAATTTCAGTTCAACAACTGCAGCGCTATCATTGAACTCGATGCTAAAACGTTCACTGCGGTCATGCAGAAAGAAAAACTTAATTGCGGGTGGGACCGATGCAGAGTGCTTGATGGACTGCAGGTGACAAGATGCCTTAAATGTTGCGGATACAATCACAAGAGCAATGAATGCAAAGCAGAAACTTCAAAGTGCCCAATCTGCAGTGAAAACCACCCCGTGAAAGAATGCAAATCCAAGACGCAGAAGTGTGCAAATTGTGAAAATCTCAACATTAAGAGAAAGCTTACCATTGACACAAATCACGCTGCTTGGAGTGTCCTTTGCCCGGTCTACACTAAACATTTAGAAAAGCGGAAAAACATGATTGATTATTCAAAGTAGCAATCATTGTACAGTTCAAAAGATCGTACCATCAACAACGTTCACCTGCTTCCCACGGAACTTGCCCGTCATGGCAGCGGCCTTCTCCGGTCAGATCCACAATTGCAGCATGCCGATGGGTGCAATCAGCCCGATTCCATCAACGACGTACTTTTGGTTTCTACGGAACTTGAATGTTATGACAGCGACCTTTGCCGGTCAGGTAAAGCTAAGGAGGGTTTATGTCCTCCCGAAGCTACTCAAGATACTGCGCACCTTAAACTAGATCCACAATTGCAGCATTCCGACGGGTGCAATCAGCCAGATTCCATCAACGACGTTCTTTTGGTTTCTACGGAACTTGTATGTTATGGCAGCGACCTTTCCCGGTCAGGTAAAGCTAAGGAGGGTATATGTCCTCCCGAAGCTACTCAAGATACTGCGCACCTTATACTAGATCCACAATTGCAGCATTCCGACCGGCACAATCAGCCAGATTCCATCAACGACGCTCTTTTGGTTTCTACGGAACTTGTATGTTATGGCAGCGACCTTTCCCGGTCAGGTAAAGCTAAGGAGGGTATATGTCCTCCCGAAGATACTCAAGATACTGCGCACCTTAAACTAGATGCACAATTGCTGCATTCCGACGGGCACAATCAACCAGATTCCATCAACGACGCTCTTTTGGTTTCTACGGAACTTGTATGTTATGGCAGCGACCTTTCCCGGTCAGGTAAAGCTAAGGAGGGTATATGTCCTCCCGAAGCTACTCAAGATACTGCGCACCTTAAACTAGATCCACAATTGCAGCATTCCGACGGGTACAATCAGCCAGATTCCATCAACGACGCTCTTTTGGTTTCTACGGAACTTGTATGTTATGGCAGCGACCTATCCCGCTCAGGTAAAGCTAAGGAGGGTATATGTCCTCCCGAAGCTACTCAAGATACTGCGCACCTTAAACTAGATCCACAATTGCAGCATTCCGACGGGTACAATCAGCCAGATTCCACCAACGACGTTCTTTTGGTTTCTACGGAACTTGTATGTTATGGCAGCGACCTTTCCCGGTCAGATCCACAATTGCAGCATTCCGACGGGTGCAATCAGCCAGATTCCATCAACGACGTTCTGCTCTCCACGGAACTTTTATGTTATGGTAGCCAACTTTCCCTGTCAGGTAAATACAATGAATGTATATGTTCTTCCGAAATAGGACATACAGATGCTGCTCCCGCTGAAAACCCACCCCCATTACAGGTGGACGTCATCGCCGCTCATCTTTCTACCGCTCAACCGTCAGGACATTACTTGCAGGAACATCTTAGTATCTACTATCAGAACGTGAGAGAACTACGCACCAAAATTGACGAGTTGTTCATCGCTGTTTCAGACGCCGAATATGATGTTATTGTTTTAACCGAAACGTTGCTGAATGATCAAATCAATTCACTCCAGTTATTCGGCTCAAAGTACATGGCTTACCGTAACGATCGCGACCCGGACAGTACAGGGAAAAAACGCGGTGGCGGTGTGCTTATCGCAGTGTCCAACCGGCTCTCGTCTAAACAAAAAAATGCTAGAACCGATCTTGAACAACTATGGGTCGCGATACTAATATTTGTGTTGGCGTAGTGTATATTCCCCCCGACTCCGCATGTGATAGCGATATTATTCAGAAGCACATAGACTCAGCACTTGACATCGCAACTTCCATTCAACCCAACACGGCTCATCTACTGTTTGGTGATTATAATCAATCTGGACTTCTATGGAAAAGTACCTCCTCCGGCTATGCCTTCCCAGACCCTTCTGAATCAACCTTCTCTAGAGCGAGTATTGCCTTACTGGACGGAATGTCTGTATTGAACATGCTGCAAATGCGTACAGTAAATAACAGACGAAATCGAACCCTGGACCTCCTTTTCGTAAATGAAGAAGCTTTTATTAACTGCACCGTTTCAGAAGCCCTTGAGCCGTTAGTTGCTTGTGACGCACACCATCCTCCTCTTCTAGTAACGCAGATCTGTCCCCAGTTAGTTGTTTATGACGAAATGCTAGATGTCAGGGAGTTCAATTTTTCAAAAACTGATTTCAATAGGCTCCAGAACTCACTGCAGGCAATCGATTGGGAGACTTTGTTAAATTCCGCGATCGATGTAGATGTTTCCGTAGAAAAACTTTCACTGGTCCTAAAACAACTTTTCAAACTACATGTTCCCGCACCACGTCCCCGACCAAAACCAGCGTGGTCCAATCGTCAATTACGTAAACTGAAAAGACTGCGAGCAGCTGCACTTCGGCATTACACCAGCCGACGAAACCCCCTCACAAAACGAGAGTTTATTGAAGCCAGCAACAGTTACAAGGCATATAATCGCTTTCTCTATTCAAGACACGTCGCACAAACCCAATCGAACCTGAAACAAAATCCAAAGCAGTTTTGGTCTTTCGTTAACAGGAAACGTAAAGAAAATGGGCTTCCTTCCAGTATGTTCCTTGCAAATGAAACATCAAGTACCCCAAGCGGCATCTGTGACCTATTTGCGCAGCATTTCTCAAGTGTGTTTAAAAAAGTCTCGGCCAACTCCACTCAGATGGAATATAGTCTTATCCCTCATGATGTAATTAATTTAGGCATTATTCAATTTACTGACGAAGATATTCTAACTGCTATGAGAAAACTAAAGTCTTCAACATCGGCAGGACCAGATGGTATTCCTTCCATTATAATCAAAAGATGCGCAAGCGCATTATGTACGCCTTTAAGACTAATTTTTAACCAATCGCTGTCGCAATCAACGTTCCCCGTCTGTTGGGAAAAATCAGTTATGTTTCCGGTTTTTAAAAAGGTGATAAGCAAAATGTTGCGAACTATCGTGGCATAACTTCACTCTGCGCTGGCTCAAAGTTATTTGAAATATTAGTAGGAAATGTGCTGTTTCGCGAGACCAGAGCATATATATCGAAGGACCAACATGGCTTTTTTCCTGGTAGATCGACAACTACTAATCTAGCCCAATTCACTTCGCTCTGTATTAAAAATATTGAACTTGGATCTCAGGTCGATACTGTATACACGGATCTCAAGGCTGCATTCGATCGTGTAGATCACTCTCTTCTACTGGGAAAGATGAAGCGGCTGGGCGCTTCGGATTATTTTATAGGGTGGCTTAAATCATATCTCGTAAATCGTTCTCTGTGTGTAAAATTAGGAAATAACGAGTCATACAGTTTCATCAACTTGTCGGGAGTGCCTCAAGGGAGCAATCTAGGACCGTTGCTTTTCTCGTTGTTTTTCAATGACGTTTGTTTTGTTATACTTCCTGGGTGTAGACTTATATATGCCGATGATCTCAAACTATTTCTTATTGTGCGGTCAATAGAAGATTGCAAGGAACTACAGAAACACTTAGATGCTTTTTGTTGTTGGTGTAATCGCAACTTGCTGGCTCTCAGCGTGTCCAAATGCTCCATAATATCTTTTACACGTAGAAAAAATCCAATACTGTGGAGCTACACCATATCCGGGGAATCGCTAGAGAGAATGACAATTGTCAGAGACCTCGGTGTACTTCTGGACTCACAACTGACATTCAGAAATCATTACTCTCACGTTACAGCACAGGCAAATAGAAATCTCGGTTTCATTATAAGAATCGCCAAAGAGTTCACTGATCCATATTGTTTGCGGGCACTCTACTTTTCACTTGTGCGATCTGTCTTGGAAGCTTCAGCACCCATTTGGTGTACTTACACAAGCATTTGGATCAACCGAATAGAAGCAGTGCAGGCAAGATTCCTCCGTTTTGCTCTTAGAACTCTGCCGTGACGTAACCCAACAGAGCTACCACCGTACATCGATCGCTGTCATCTGCTCGATATGGAAACCCTAGCTAAAAGGCGGAACACATTTAGAGCAGTATTTGTTGGGAAGATATTAACTGGCCAAATAGATGCTCCAGATATTCTTTCACAAATAAATGTCAATGTGCCCCCGAGAAGTCTCAGATCGCATAACTTTTTAAGACTCGAGTTTCAACGCACCGAGTACGGTCAAAACGAACCCATTAGGGCGATGTGTAATGTTTTTAATAGTGTTTATGGCCATTTTGACTTTTCTGTATCTTGTGATGTTTTCAAAAATAGACTAAGAAGGTTGACTTAGATTTTAAGATTCATTTTTTTGTAATATTTGTATTTATTATTTATGTAATGCTGTGTACTATGTTATTATATTTTATTGTCGTGTGAATCCATTCTAATCAGGTGTGAATATATGAAAAGATAATGGGTTTTTACGCCCATTTGAGGATTGCTTCTGAAGTATATCCTGAAATGGGCTTTTCCCATTCAACTACATTTCATGTAGACCAACATAGGTCAGATGAAAAATAAGAATAAATAAATAAATAAATAAATATCATCATATAACAGTCCAATCTGATTAATGCCAAAGAAACCAAATGATGAAACCAAGAAATGGCGACTAGTAATAAATTTCAGACAACTCAACAAAAAAATCCTGGCAGACAAATTTCCCCTACCTAGAATCGACACAATTTTAGACCAACTTGGCAGAGCCAAATACTTTTCAACATTAGACTTAATGTCTGGCTTTCACCAAATAGCGTTAGAAAAAAACTCTAGAAAATTTACCGCTTTCTCCACACAGAGTGGTCATTATCAATTCACACGCTTACCTTTCGGATTAAATATTAGCCCAAACAGTTTTCAGAGAATGATGACAATCGCAATGGCTGGACTAACACCAGAACATGCATTCGTCTATATCGATGACATAATTGTTATTAGATGTTCCATCCAACACCACTTGCAAAATTTAGCAAAAGTCTTCGACAGAATCAGAAAATATAATCTAAAATTAAATCCCCTAAAATGCAAATTTTTCAATACAGAGGTGACGTATCTTGGACACAAAATTACAGATAATGGAATACTACCAGATAGTTCCAGTTATTCGACACTATTAACAACTACCCTATACCAAAAAATAGTGACGACTGTAGACGATTTGTAGCTTTTTGTAACTATTACCGCAAATTTGTGTCAAACTTTGCAACAATAGCACACCCACTAAATCAACTCCTAAAGAAAAATAAACAGTTCGTTTGGACAAATGAATGCCAAAACGCCTTTAACACACTAAAATCACACCTAATCTCACCAAAACTACTTCAATACCCCGACTTTGCTCAACCGTTTATACTAACAACTGACGCATCAGACGTAGGATGCGGAGCAGTTTTATCCCAAATTAAAAACGGAAACGACTTACCCATAGTTTTCGCGAGCAAAAGCTTCACTCCAGGAGAGAAAAATAAATCGACAATACTAAAGGAACTAACAGGAATACACTGGGGAATAAATTATTGCAAACCTTACCTATACGGAATAAAATTTACGGTCAGAACAGACCATAGACCATTAGTATTTTTATTTAATATGAAAAACCTAACCTCCAAACTCACTAGAATGAGACTAGATTTAGAAGAATTCGACTTTAATATAGAATACATTCCTGGTAAAAGCAACGCTTCAGCGGATGCCTTATCCAGAATTGTTGCAACCTCAGACGAATTGAAAGCCTTAAACGTACTTACTGTCAATACCAGGTCCATGACAAGAAAATTAAAAAATAGCGATAACAATAATAGTAATACCTATAACAATAATAATATTAACGATAATGTAAAGAATAATATTAACAACGATAATAATATGAACAACAACTATAAATTACTTAACGACAATGGACAAAAGACGAAAGGTAGAGAGACTGATCACCTCACTATCTATACGACTGAAAACCCGACCGATACAAGAAACTTACCTAAACTAAGAATAACGGTAGAAAATAACTATTTAATATTCAATATATACAAAGACGCGCAAATGAAAAAAAAACGATAAACAGAATCACAACATATATAAGTGGAAGAAGAACTCTAGAGTTCACACTTTCAGCATTGGAAAAAGAAATGAATAAGATGCAAATAAAGAAAATCGCTATAGCAAACAACGAAACAATATTTAAAGAGGTACCCATAGAAACATTGAAAGCGCTAGCGAAACAAACAATTAAAAATGTGCAGATAATAATGTATCAATGTTATCATGGCGAGATACAGTACATATTAAAAAAAAACGCCATAAAACCCCTACGGGAGGACACATAGGACAGCATCGACTGTACCTGAAAATAAGAGAATATTACAATTGGAAGGACATGAAAGGATCTATTTCTCGATTCATAAAGGCCTGTGAATCGTGCAAAAAGAACAAAATAATAAAACATACCAAAGAAAAACAAATAATAACCAATACACCATCAAAACCATTCGAAATAATATCCATAGATACAATAGGTCCATTACCAAAAACAATCAACAATAATCGTTACGCAATAACGATACAATGTGAATTAACTAAATACATCGTAGTAATATCCACACAAACCAAAGAAGCAAACATAATAGCAAAAAATCTAGTAGAGAAATTCATATTAATAAACGGAAAATTTCTGGAACTCACATCAGATCAAGGAACCGAATATAAAAACGAAGTACTTGAACAGATTTGTAAATACCTACAAATAAAACAAACATTCGCTACAGCATACCACCCCCAAACAATCGGATCATTGGAGAGAAATCATAGATGTTTAAACGAATATCTACGGTCATTCGTAAATGAACGCCATTCCGATTGGGACGAATGGATACCATATTACGCATTTACTTATAACACTACCCCACACTCAGAACATAAATTCACTCCATATGAAATAATTTTTGGCAACAAAGCAAAATTACCACAAGAAAATTACCCAACAACAATAACACCAATGTACAATTTAGACTTATATAGCACAGAATTAAAATACAAGTTAGAAAAATCAAACGCAATAGCGAAACAAAGATTAGAAAAGGATAAACATTCAAGACAAGAAATTATACACATACCAACAAACCCATTAATAATCAACATAGGAGATATAGTATATTTAAAAACAAAAATAGAAAAAAATTAGACCCATTCTATATAGGTCCCTACACCATTATAAAAATACTAGATACAAATTGTGAAATTGAAAACAAAATAACTAAACAACACAAAAACAGACTTATTAAAGGATAATGAAAAAAAGCAAAGCAATTTTATTTAGGCTACTCTAGCAACAAAGCACAATACTAACGAACACATAATCAATTTCATACAAAAATATAATAAATGTATAATATAGTAAAATCATATAGTATAATATAGTAAAATTCGATCCACCGAGCCTAACTTTCATACAAAAAAAGGAAGATATCAAAAAAATAATTGCCATGAAAGAAGGTGAAGTTTTTCCGAGCCTCACTCGGAAAAACTGTAAAATTCGGTTAAAACATTAAAAACACAACATATTTGTAATATTCATTAGAATTGTAAGGGAGTCAGTTCTTTCACATGAATAATTTCACTTCGCTACATCATTCAACCAAAAGGGGGATGATGTAACGGACTTACTTTATAACATCACAAAATATTCCCACAAGTTATAAAAACCAATCCCTACATGCACCAATGTAGGGATTGGTTTTCTCAGGTCACAGGTCATAAAACCTAAGTTTAACATATCCTTTAGTCAGGCCACTTGAAACGAGGCCACACTCATATTTTCCCACAGATCGTAAATTACTCGAACGATCGTTTTCAAATCCAACTTGCATAACCAGATGGGCGCATTCCAGTTAAACCATTCTGGGTCACACCACTTGTTATAGCAACATTCTCACTAGGTCATTATTTTGCCGAGGCAACAAATAAACAGTCTTGCCTAAGAAAACAAACACCGATAGCAACCAATGCACCCATACTTTTTCATCGATTTGTTTTCCCTTCTGTACGCTACCCGTACATAATTATGTACTTTGGAATTGTAACCGACTCCTCCCATCTAGATGTACATAGAATAGTAAAGTCAGGTTAGCTAGGTTAGCTCTTAAGATTTTAAAAATGAATAAAACAGATCATGTCAAGCCACCAAGGATCCAAAATGTTATATAAATGATGACATCCAAAATCCAAAACAATGATAACAGCAGAGAAATTCAGAGACGGATCTTGGTGGGAAATCGTGCTTACTTTGGACTCCGGAGGACGCTCCGGTCGAACAAAATTCGCCGCCGCACGAAGTTGATTATCTACAAGACGCTGATTAGATCGGTGGTCCTCTACGGCCACGCGACCTGGACTATGCTCGTGGAGGACCAACGCGCCCTTGGAGTTTTCGAACGAAAGGTGTTGCGTACCATCTATAGTGGCATGCAAATGGAAGACGGAACGTGGCGCAGGCGAATGAACAATGAGTTGTATCAGCTGCACATTCGTTGTATTGGTACGAACTTTCATGAAAAATAACGGATCAAAGACAAAAAATATCCACAAATTAGATCCAGGAAAAGAAGTCTTGCACGAATAAAATCTCGAATAAACTGAATAAATTATAGAAATCAACAAAACGACCGAAATAAAAAAGTAAAGCAAAAAATGAAGCGAGTTTTGTCCCAAAATACCCACTCTCGATGGGGGGATGCAACTATAATGTGTCTTCTAACTTATCGTCGTCCATATCTGGGTATACTGAGTAGTTTGAACCATTTCTTTTTCACAGTATTGGTCTGTATAGGACTTATTTATCCATATTTCCTGCACGAGAATTCCGAACGAAGCAATATGAAAGCTATAAGGATGAATGGAAAGAGACTGCATTGCAATCAACTGAATGCGGGCTTTTATGCTATCGACATAGCCTAGACATTTCACACTATTTACTTCAATGCAAATAAAAACTTTGAAATATCTACCTGTCTCATTCATGAATCGCATTCTCCCTGCGTTAAAATACTGGACCAGTAAATTCTATTCTGTATATAAATCTTTTTTCGGGAATATGTGACCAAAAAGTAAACTTCGAATTCCAAAGCAAATTGAACGTTCCAGGATCCTGATAACTAATTAAGGTCCAACAATAAAATAGAAACACCAGATAATCTTAAAACGACGCCGTCAAGTAAAGAAGCATGAAAACAAAAAGAATAAAACCAAAAAAAGATGGAAGCCCTAGAAAGTCCATTGCATATTTATTAGCCTTTTCTCAGAAGATGGGATTTTCAAAAACATTTCAAAACTTTCTGATGCAATGGTTTTCAAATTCGTACAATCCGGTTTATTCATTTTCTTTATTCGAAAATGTTTTTAGCTTCAAATATATTTATATTTAATTAATTATTTCATTCCGCATCTTTTTATTCGTTTTGTTCATCTGCGTTCATTTTACTTATTTGATTCGTTTCATTTATTGGATTCACTGTGATCAGTTTATTTTTTTGTGCATTTTGCTCATATTATTCATTTAACTTATTTTATTCATTGTTTTCATTGTATGCATTTTATTCATTTTTTCCAGTTTATTTATTTTGTTCAGTTTCTTCATTTTAATAATCTGACTACTTTTTCAGTTTAATCATTTCATCCAAATAATTTATTTGATTCAATTTATTTCTTTATATAAATTTATAACCTTTTACCATTGTTCAATTTTTCATTTTAATCAATGCATTTAATTCTGCTCATTTTCTTCTTTTTATTTTATCACTTCGGCTCATTTTGTTTATTTGATTCGTTTGTTTTTTTATGCATTTGATTTATTTTTTACTTTATTCATTTTGTTCATACATTCTTTTTATTCATTTGATTCATTTGATTTATTCGACTCATTTGATTCATTTGATTCATCTGATTCATTTGATTCATTTGATTCATTTGATTCATTTGATTCATTTGATTCATTTGATTCATTTGATTCATTTGATTCATTTGATTCATTTGATTCATTTGATTCATTTGATTCATTTGATTCATTTGATTCATTCGATTCATTTGATTCATTTGATACATTTGATTTTTTTGATTCATTTGATTCATTTGATTCATTTGATTTATTTGATTCATTTGATTCATTTGATTAATTTGATTCATTTGATTCATTTGTTCAGTCATTCGTTTCATTTCATTCAATTTGTTAGTATGAGTCAATTTATTCTATTAATCTTATAACTATTTCTAAATATAATCTTAATTTTCATTTAATATCCTAATCTAATTTGATTCGTGTATATTATAATTTTGATTTACATTAATTTTTCTACTTATTTTATGAATTTAAAAACCTATTATTTCATTTTTTTGCTTTACTTTTTTATTTCGGTCGTTTTGTTGATTTCTATAATTTATTCAGTTTATTCGAGATTTTATTCGTGCAAGACTAGAAACTGTTTTCATCCCACTTCTAGTTGGGTGCATACTTCTCGTGAGTTCTGCAAACTAATCCAATAGTGAAATGTGTAAGAAATGCACATCTCACTGCTAGGTGGATTAAATCGGTTTTTCAATATCTAATTCCTTGAATCACCTAGATGAGTTTTCATACCCCGATATTCAAAATCGGTTTAGTTTTGCCCTAAAACACCAGTAAACCAATACTCTGTAGTCTGTATGAAAAGGTTTCTTTTTACATTTCTTATAAAAGAAATGCATAGAATTCGCTTTAACTTTCAAGATTTTTTGAATTAGTGAAAATTGATAAGCGAGAAATAAAAATACAAAATGTTTAATATCTCCTCCGCTCGAGAACGGATTTTGACAATCTATAGCTTGTTATAAAGGTATTTTCATAAGCTTTTTTTTCGACTTTTGATATTTGAGCGATTTGATCGCTTTGTTTGAAAGTTATTCTCTAAAAATCTGTTTTGTTTTGGCAGATAAAGAACTGGGTTTCTAGATGAAATTCATCGGACCCACGGGGAATCGGGTCACTCTCACTACAAGTTCTCTTTATGCAGGGACATATAGGAGAGATCGCGGTTTGCTAGCATATCCCGGACTGGGACATTGGGTGGTCTACCTCGGGCCCGAAGGGAATCCTTTAACAGAGACCTGGCGTCACAATACTCGGCCCCAACCCAGACAACGTGGTCGATGTCGTGATAACCCTCGTCACAAGCGCACAGACTACTCTCCGCAAGCCCAATACGCCGCATATGTGCATGAAACGTGTAGTGGTTAGACATGAGCCGGGACATTACACGAATGAAGTCCCGACCCACATCCATCCCCTTGAACCATGGCTTCGTTGATACCTTCGGGATAATGGAATGTAGCCATCGTCCAAGTTCACCATTGCTCCATGAGGTTTGCCAACTGTTGAGTGTCCTCTGACGACAAATACTAAAAAATTCGTTGAAGCAGATTGGTACTTCGTATATGTCACCATCTTTGCTAAAGAGTCGGCCTTTTCATTGCCCGGGATAGAGCAATGAGAGGGGACCCGAACAAAGGTAATCTGATAAGATTTTTCAGATAACGTATACAAGGACTCCCGTATCTTCCCTAGAAAGTACGGGAATTGCTTTTCAGGCTTCACCGCACGAAGAGCCTCGATAGAGCTGAGGCTGTCCGAGATGATGAAGTAATGATCTGTGGGCAGAGTGTCGATGATTCCAAGGGTGTACTGAATAGCAGCTAACTCTACGACGTAAACTAAAGCGGGATCATTGAGCTTGAATGAAGCGGTGATAGTATTATTGAAGATACCGAAGCCAGTGGACCCATCGAGATTTGATCCGTCAGTGTAGAACATTTTGTCACAGTCGACTTCTCAGAGTTTATTATAAAATATATTGGGGATCACTTGTGGGAGTATGTGATCCCGTATTGAAGCAGTTTGTTGTAGAATGTCAGAAAGAGCTGCGAGGAATAGTTCTGCAGTGTAGACGAATGACCTTATGGTTAAAACCTTACTAAACACAAAGGTCCTTAGTATATTGGAAATGGTTATCTCATAAAAGATAAATAAACTGACCTGACCGTTAAATATAACAGCACCATTCGCGTTTCTGTTGGAAAAGCTTTTGCATTCCGGAACAAAATTAAAACTACTTTTAGAAAAATACTAAAACAAGGTTGTCTAATTCATAAGGATCAATAAAAAGTATATCATGAAGAGCGATTTTTCTCGGTTTGTTGTTTTTCATTGTAGGACTAATTGAATCTAAAAAAAAGTTATTGGATGCGTGGTACGAAGATTTTGATACCCTTTTATTTTTACGAGCACGACATTCATTTGCATTCACACATAAATAACAAGCATAATCCATAGCAATAAACCAAAAAGTTAACATGATTTTGAAAAAAAAAACTTTGTGGCGTAAAGTAGCCCCCTGTGGAGGCGATTTTATGCCAATTTATAGTTCTTTATATCTTATGTTCAATCTTAATTTTCCAAAAGTTCTTTTCACTGACTTTGGAGGTACTTCTGCCATAAGTTGCGTGATCATAGTTCTTGAGTGTAATGTACAAAACCTTCTATTTTTGGCGTAAAGTAACCCCCGATGACGGTACATCATAACTCTGTTGACTGCGTTCCACGTTTTTACGTCGCTTGTCATTATGTAGGCTACATTATCCGGGTTTATGTACGATCCTTCCATTTTAAGTAGCTCAAACTTCGGACATTCAAAAACCACATGCTCCGGTGTCTCCTCGACATTCTCACACTCCGTGCACAATAATGACGTTGCGGACCCGAACAGATGAAGATACCTCCTGAATAGGGCGTCCCAAAATAACATCATGTCAAAAATGTCATCGGGTTCACTTCTTAAATGAAAGGTGAGGGTATCAGGAGCACTTTCTTCTTCGAAGAGAATTTGATAAAAAAGTTTCCAACAGGTGACGAATTTTGATTTTTTGAAAAAAGGCCTGATTTGGGTTAAAATTTCAAATTTACGGCATTTGAAGTTCCACTGAACCACCTTTTTCAACATTTTTTTTATTTTTTTTGGAGATCCACATGGAGAAATCTAATAAATTAGTTTATAGAACTATGTGGGTATAAGAACGTTACAGCCATTGAAACACAGCAAAAAGTCCAATTTTCGGTGATTCTCATAAGTTTTTCTTCACAACTGGGCATCTGGAATTTTTCGTATATTAAAACAGCACTGTAAGAGTGTCGAAGAAAGTGTATAGATATGCTAACAGAGTGTAAGTTATTCCAGTTTTTGTAAAACTACTTTTTGACAATTTTAGCAAATCATCAAAAATGCAAAAATATTAAAAGCTGGTTTTGTCTTAATTTATTTAATGTAATTCACAACACTGGATTGAAAATGTGGTGAAGTGACGAACAGAGCGGTGCAGCTGCACCGTGCTGCGCAGAAAATCTGTCATTTTATAACGTATTAACTTTGCTCGAACATGGACTGTTTGTGTAAACAGTGTCTAGCTGCGTTGGATTCATGTGCAAGTTCGATTTGGAATGAGAAGCTAATGCTATGTGATTTTGCAATTAAAAATCTCCAAACTTTGGCCTTCTCGACTTGGACAAGAAACATGGATTCCTATATTCAGCTAAGTACAAGTGTTGCTCTGCTAATCTCAACCAATTCACAACTACAAAGTGAATTTGTACTGCCACGCACATCTTTTGTATCTCTGTCGTGAGAATTTCTTATTTTACAGGTCTACATATACATGATATACAAAAAATTTCTCGCTCGACGACTTGAACTCAATTATTGTTCAGGTTTGAAATTGGTGCCGGTGCCGTGTGCTAGTGATCGTTGGTGTTCTTGTTGTGCCGACATGCCGTTCCTAACACATAACATCAGGCACGAAGCTCAATGTTACCAAACGCACCTTAGCTCCCCCGCTGCGTTGGTCTGCTGATGTTTTACATAAACCCACATCAATTGATAATGCTTCTTAAACTATCTAAAGCATAATCAATTATACCCCGGGAATGTGTTTCGAGCACATTTACGCTGATTTGTCTATTGCATATCTTTCTTTTTCAACCTAAGAGTGTGTATTTGTATTTAAAATTTAAAATTTGTGTTCATTTGACACTAAGTCTTAATGAACTAAACTAAAAATAATTAACCTAATGTAACAGCAAACGGTGAAGAAATTGTGATGAATTTTAATTGAGGTCAAAGTGCTCGGCAAGCTCGTTGAAGCGACGCACCATCGCTAAAATCGAACTATTAGCAGCGTAGTTGGTGTTTCGCATTTCGATGTGTAGTAATGTACGAGGGCGAAGAACACGGGTTGGGGCGTAGAGGTTGATTTGTCCAAGGAGATCGGGAACATCATACTCAGCCAACAGAAGCTTTGATATGAAAATGGCTTGCGAAGTATGTCTACGTTCTTGCAAAGTATGTAGTCCTAATAGTCTGCAACGGTTCTCATATGGTGGCAGGTTCAACGGATCATTCCAAGGCAATTGACGTAAAGCATATCGTATAAATTTGCGCTGGACAGCTTCAATCCTTTCACTCCACGTTGCATGATAAGGGCACCAGACGATGTTTGCAAATTCCAGCGCACCAGTGAGCAATATAAAACCTTGAAACACAGAGGATCCCGGAATTCGCTAGAAATTTTGAACATAAAACCTAGAAGTCGAATTGCTTTGTCGATGGTCGCTGACAGGTGATTGGTGTAAGTTAGCCTTTCATCGAGAATAACACCTAGATCTTTTACGTGGTCAACGCGTTGCAGCTGAGTTCCGGCAATGCTGTAGTTATAATTTAGCATGACTCTTGTACGATGAAAACTGATGACAAAACATTTCGTAACACAAAGGATCAACATTGGTATGGACGGTCATCGATTTTTTTCGGTGAAAATTAAAACAAACTGCATTTTACCGGACGTTTCGACCTACTAACATGTTCAGTCATCCTCAGCGGCTTACTAAAATATAATATTTGTTAAAATCTAACACTAAACACAAATTTAAACAACATCACTTACATGCTAACAACGTCTACACAATGAACAATCACATTATCAACTGCTGTCTTGTCTTGTACACTCAATCTCCGTTGGTACTTTCTTCGGACGCACGGTGCTCTTCAGCTTCTCTATTAAGCCGTTGTATGCAGACCTAAACTTAATAGAGTCCCGTTGTAGATTGAACGTGTTCGACTCTCCTTTTATTTTTATTTGGAACATTTCCACTATCAACCGGGTATCGGTTCTAAGCACCTCGTCCAATATTTTAGCATTTTTTAAATCAAAAAGGTGGCCTTCATTGATTGTATGTTGTGCTAGCCCCGTACTTCCTACGCTTTTATTTTTTATATCGTTCTTATGTTGTTCCAAACGCTTTTTTAAAAATTGACTTGTTTGTCCAATGTATGTCTTATCTGTACAGACACCGCATGGTATTTCGTAAACAACATTAGTTCGACGATCTTTTTCTATTCTGTCCTTAAGCTTACTGTGTACTGTGTCTTTAATTTTGTCAATGGTTTTAAAAGCTAGTTTTACATTATGCTGTGATAAATACCGGGCTATTTTTTCCCCCAGACCCGGTATATAAGGTGCAGAAACAAATTTCATTGTCACATCAGTGTTTTTAGGTTCAAGAGTATTGTACAATTTGTGTGTTCGTTCTTTAATAATCTTGTTGCAGAATGAACCTGGATAATTATTATTAGTGAGTATTTGTTTCACAACTTCTAGAGCATTTGAACGATAATATACTTCACTTAGTTTCAATGCCCTATCAACTAATGCTATTGCTGAATTTTTCTTATGGTTAAATGGACTCGAGGAATTATAGTCTAAATATCTGCCTTCTGAATCCTTCGGAGTCCATTCCGTGGTGAGATGGTCCTCCTCCCTCCGCACTATTGTATCCAAAAACCGTATTTGACCATCCTCCTCAAGTTCTATGATGAACTGAAGTCGTGGGTGGAAACTGTTAAACACCTCCAGCATGCGCTCCACTTGTTCTCTTCGCACACTCGATAAACAGTCGTCAACGTGCCGCCTGAAGAAAATTGGTACAATGCCTTCTTGATGCAACTGTTCCAGCGCACTTCTCTCAACCCTCTCCAACACTATGTTTGCTACCACTGGCGATAAGGGAGATCCCATTGGTAACCCATATTTCTGCTTGAAGAAACGACCTTGGTGCATGACAAAAATTGATGTCAACACCAACTCAAGCATTGCAATGAAGCTGCTCTCAGGAATCTTGGTGTGCTCCTCCAATTCGCCCCATCGTAGTCGTACACTTTCTATTGCGTAATCCACAGGCACATTAGTGAATATTGAAACAACATCCAACGAAAACAACACACACTCATTGGTTACAATGTGCTGTCGAATATCGCCGAAAAATTCAAAGCTATTCACTATATGGTGATCCGTTTTACCAACAATTCCATTTAGAATGGATGACAAAAACTTCGCTGCATTGTATGTTGCTGTTCCAATCGTAGAGTTGATTAATCGTAACGGCATCCCTTCTTTGTGCGTTTTCGGCAGCCCGTACACTCGTGGCGGGTTACAATTATAAACCTTTAGTTTCAGTTTTGTGCATTTATCTATCCATTCCTCTTGGCTCCATTGGTCAAACATAGCATTGATCTTTTTCAGTGTGGACGACGTGGGGTCATTCCTAATCTCTTCGTAGGTCTCCGTGTCATTCACCAACGTAAGCATCTTCGATTCATATTCAGCCTTATTCATTACAACCGTCAATTTGCCTTGATCCGCTTTCGTAACAATCCAGTCATTCCTCTCCGCTAGATATTTGCTACTTTTTATCACATCTTTCCTTATCCATTCGTTATCACTATGAAAAGGTTGCTTCAGGTAGTTGATGTGATTGATAATGGCATTGGATACTTCATTTCTGATTGTATCGGCTTGGGGATCCCAGTGAATGCAACTTTCGATTTCAGATAGCAAACGTACGTACGGTGGATGCTTTAAATCTGGCACATTAAACCCACCACCTAGCAGTGTGCGCATGAGAAAATCGGGTAACTCAACGTCCGTATGATTAGTAACCCAGGGGCTCTTGTGACACAATTGCTGTATTTTATTCGTTTTTAAAATCTCCAGTTTTCTCGTCTGTTTTGACTTGCTTCGTCCGAAAACAGATTCTTCTTTCCTTTTCACTGCATTCTTTATATACTCAAAATCTTCACACGACACACACTCAGCGATGTGATTTAACTGTGCTGCTGCTGCTTTTTTCAATTTACTTACGGAGCGGAGGCAGTCTGAGATGAGCAGACTGAGTAAGCTTTGTTTGAATTTTTTGGTGATTTTTTCAGCTTTCTGCATAGATTGTTCATTTTCGATTTCCAAATCTAGACGAAAATCGAAGCCGTTTGGAACTATTTTAGTCCTGCGACAGTTGAGTAGAAATAGTTTCCGGTTTCTTAGTCGAGCTAGTTTAAGGTTGCACAGAGAATGCGCAAAATTCGCAAACGAAAAAAGCAGTTTTTTTCCACACCGTATGTCAGATCTTCATAAAAATCAATCAGCGTATGTCGAATGTTGTTACAGTACTGCTGATTGATTTTTATGAAGATCTGACATACGGTGTGGAAAAAAACTGCTTTTTTCGTTTGCGAATTTTGCGCATTCTCTGTGCAACCTTAAGCTGCAACTTCATATAGCTCCGTAGAGTCAGCTCCAGTCTGTAGCCGTATTGCCGACCAAAGGATTTCACGAAGAACAATGGTCGGCAATACGGCTACAGACTGGAGCTGACTCTACGGAACTATATGAAGTTGCAGCTTAAACTAGCTCGACTAAGAAACCGGAAACTATTTCTACTCAACTGTCGCAGGACTAAAATAGTTCCAAACGGCTTCGATTTTCGTCTAGATTTGGAAATCGAAAATGAACAATCTATGCAGAAAGCTGAAAAAATCACCAAAAAATTCAAACAAAGCTTACTCAGTCTGCTCATCTCAGACTGCCACCGCTCTGTAAGTAAATTGAAAAAAGCAGCAGCAGCACAGTTAAATCACATCGCTGAGTGTGTGTCGTGTGAAGATTTTGAGTATATAAAGAATGCAGTGAAAAGGAAAGAAGAATCTGTTTTCGGACGAAGCAAGTCAAAACAGACGAGAAAACTGGAGATTTTAAAAACGAATAAAATACAGCAATTGTGTCACAAGAGCCCCTGGGTTACTAATCATACGGACGTTGAGTTACCCGATTTTCTCATGCGCACACTGCAGCTAGGTGGTGGGTTTAATGTGCCAGATTTAAAGCATCCACCGTACGTACGTTTGCTATCTGAAATCGAAAGTTGCATTCACTGGGATCCCCAAGCCGATACAGTCAGAAATGAAGTATCCAATGCCATTATCAATCACATCAACTACCTGAAGCAACCTTTTCATAGTGATAACGAATGGATAAGGAAAGATGTGATAAAAAGTAGCAAATATCTAGCGGAGAGGAATGACTGGATTGTTACGAAAGCGGATCAAGGCAAATTGACGGTTGTAATGAATAAGGCTGAATATGAATCGAAGATGCTTACGTTAGTGAATGACACGGAGACCTACAAAGAGATTAGGAATGACCCCACGTCGTCCACACTGAAAAAGATCAATGCTATGTTTGACCAATGGAGCCAAGAGGAATGGATAGATAAATGCACAAAACTGAAACTAAAGGTTTATAAGTGTAACCCGCCACGAGTGTACGGGCTGCCGAAAACGCACAAAGAAGGGATGCCGTTACGATTAATCAACTCTACGATTGGAACAGCAACATACAATGCAGCGAAGTTTTTGTCATCCATTCTAAATGGAATTGTTGGTAAAACGGATCACCATATAGTGAATAGCTTTGAATTTGTCGGCGATATTCGACAGCACATTGTAACCAATGAGTGTGCGTTGTTTTCGTTGGATGTTGTTTCACTATTCACTAATGTGCCTGTGGATTACGCAATAGAAAGTGTACGACTACGATGGGGCGAATTGGAGGAGCACACCAAGATTCCTGAGAGCAGCTTCATTGCAATGCTTGAGTTGGTGTTGACATCAACTTTTGTCATGCACCAAGGTCGTTTCTTCAAGCAGAAATATGGGTTACCAATGGGATCTCCCTTATCGCCAGTGGTAGCAAACATAGTGTTGGAGAGGGCTGAGAGAAGTGCGCTGGAACAGTTGCATCAAGAAGGCATTGTACCAATTTTCTTCAGGCGGTACGTTGACGACTGTTTATCGAGTGTGCGAAGAGAACAAGTGGAGCGCATGCTGGAGGTGTTTAACAGTTTCCACCCACGACTGCAGTTCACCATAAAACTTGAGGAGGATGGTCAAATACGGTTTTTGGATACAATAGTGCGGAGGGAGGAGGACCATCTCACCACGGAATGGACTCCGAAGGATTCAGAAGGCAGATATTTAGACTATAATTCCTCGAGTCCATTTAACCATAAGAAAAATTCAGCAATAGCATTAGTTGATAGGGCATTGAAACTAAGTGAAGTATATTATCGTTCAAATGCTCTAGAAGTTGTGAAACAAATACTCACTAATAATAATTATCCAGGTTCATTCTGCAACAAGATTATTAAAGAACGAACACACAAATTGTACAATACTCTTGAACCTAAAAACACTGATGTGACAATGAAATTTGTTTCTGCACCTTATATACCGGGTCTGGGGGAAAAAATAGCCCGGTATTTATCACAGCATAATGTAAAACTAGCTTTTAAAACCATTGACAAAATTAAAGACACAGTACACAGTACGAACTAATGTTGTTTACGAAATACCATGCGGTGTCTGTACAGATAAGACATACATTGGACAAACAAGTCAATTTTTAAAAAAGCGTTTGGAACAACATAAGAACGATATAAAAAATAAAAGCGTAGGAAGTACGGGGCTAGCACAACATACAATCAATGAAGGCCACCTTTTTGATTTTAAAAATGCTAAAATATTGGACGAGGTGCCTAGAACCGATACCCGGTTGATAGTGGAAATGTTCCAAATAAAAATAAAAGGAGAGTCGAACACGTTCAATCTACAACGGGACTCTATTAAGTTTAGGTCTGCATACAACGGTTTAATAGAGAAGCTGAAGAGCACCGTGCGTCCGAAGAAAGTACCAACGGAGATTGAGTGTATAAGACAAGACAGCAGTTGATAATGTGATTGTTCATTGTGTAGACGTTGTTAGCATGTAAGTGATGTTGTTTAAATTTGTGTTTAGTGTTAGATTTTAACAAATATTATATTTTAGTAAGCCGCTGAGGATGACTGAACATGTTAGTAGGTCGAAACGTCCGGTAAAATGCAGTTTGTTTTAATTTTCACCGAAAAAAATCGATGACCGTCCATACCAAATTTGCTAGCGGTGATGAAAACAAAGCAACAAAGGATCAACATGTTTCTTTGACACCAATTGTAAAATGTATCAATGAGACACTGTAACTCACGGCAATCGGCTTCATTCCTTATCACAAGAAATATGTTCAAGTCATCGGCAAAAAATAGTTCCCCTCCACGCATTAGAACAAAGACCGCATCATTCACGAATAATGAAAATAGTAATGGACCTAGTGTACTACCTTGGGGAACTCCGGAATTATTACAAAAAGATTCAGACACGTTGTCACCAATTTGCACGACGCACTCGCGGTGAACAAGGTAGGATCGAAGCCAGTGGCAGAAACTAGAGGTACATCCTAGTTTATCAAGCTTTGCAAGCGGTATCTGATGGTTAACTGTGTCGAAAGCGGCCTTAAGATCTGTGTAGACCGTGTCCACCTGGAGTTTCCTGGATATGTTTTCAATGCAAAACGATGTGAAGCTAATTAAATTCGTCTCAACCGATCGACCAGGGAAGAATCCGTGCTGACAAGGGCTTATGTAATGTTTACTAGCAAAAAACAGCACCTCGTTGATAAGCGCTTCGAAGATTTTCGACTCAACTCTCAGCGAAGTGATTCCCCGGTAGTTCACGATGTTGCTTTTGTCATTTTTCTTGTGAACCGGAAACATAACTGAAAACTTCCAATCATCGGGAAATTTTTGCTGCTGAAGCGACACATTGAAAAGGTGCGTCAGTGGGAACGCTAAGATATCGGAACATTTTTTCAGAACAGCAGATGGCATAGCACTTTGTCCTGGAGCATAAGACGATTTTGTTT
Source organism: Topomyia yanbarensis (assembly GCF_030247195.1). Lineage (NCBI taxonomy): Eukaryota > Metazoa > Arthropoda > Insecta > Diptera > Culicidae > Topomyia > Topomyia yanbarensis. The sequence goes on along the minus strand of NC_080670.1, from coordinate 95,395,413 downwards.
TCCGTATTGCAGAGAGAACCGATTGTACTGAAATAGTGAATACATCCATATCCACTGCACCAATGGGAACATCACGGGTCGCGTTTTCGAGCTCGATGGCAGATGGCACATCAGTCGTGAAGACACTTGAAAAGTAGCTGGCAAATAGGGAGCATTTTTCCGCCGTTGTAGTTGCTACTTCGCCATTGTAGACCATCCTAGACGGAAGACCCGTTTCCTTTCTCTTCGTTTTAACAAAAGCCCAGAATCCCTTCGGATTTCGTCGTAAGTTTTGTTGGATGCGGTTCACATATCCTTTTTACAGCAATTTATTGTAACAGCGGTACTCGTTGCTGGCGAGTGCGAAAAAGCGCTTGAGAATAGGGCATCGACGATTTGTGTAAGCACGTAGGGTTTTGGCACGGGTGCGTTTCAGATTCCGAAGCATGGCGTTAGACCATGGAGGCTTCTTGGGAGGTTGATATTCTGGCACGGATTTTTCAACACAGTCAATGAGTAATCTGTTATAGAGATCGACTGCAGCATTTACATCAACTTGATCAAGTAATACACTCCAGTCAATCAGCGATAGGGTGCGACGTAGTGCTGCTAAATCAGTTTTACGAAAATTACGACGATTCACAGCTAAATCTTCTTCATATTGTGGTGAACTAATGATGGGAATGGATATTTATAATGCGGGATGATAGTTATCCAAAGGAACGATAACACTGGAAGCTTCACTCACAGAACACTCAGGCAAAGCATTCTCACTGACGAACACAAGGTCAAGAAAACGGGATTGATGGTTGGAAATCGTGCTTACTTGATTTAGTCCGTGAAAAGCCATCCCGTCCAGAAGTAAGCGGCTGGCAGGATTTGTTGTCGAGGATAACAGGTTAGGGTAAGCGTATCCACGTCCTGAAGAAACCCACATCAGTCCTGGTTGGTTGAAATCACCAAGAACTATTATCACATGCATCTGCCTGAGAAGAAGCGTGTTCTATAGAGTCGAGATGGAGCTGCGTAATAGTGCAGTCAAGTCGCTTTTCAGGAGGAATGTAAACAGCTCCAATAAAGTAGCTCTTCGTCTGCGTAGTAATCGTCGTCCAAACAACTTCAATACTTGATGAACTATCCACACCAAATTCACAGGAGGCTAGTGCGGAAGAAACAGCGATCAAAACTCCCCCGCCGCGACCATGAACACTGTTATGTGCGCTTCGATCCGCGCGAGAATAAGAATCCCCGAAGAGCTGCATCGATGTAATACGATCATCAAGCCAAGTTTCCGTCAGAACATAAATATCCTAGTCGCCGTCAAGAGCAGCCAAGTACAAGTCCTCGATTTTCGTCCTTAGCCCTCTGACGTTTTGGTAGTACAGCCGTAAATCGCCAGCGCCACGTGGCAATCGTGCCGACATGCCGAAGGGGCGTGATGTACCCGATGGCATGCAAGAAACCAAAAGGTTTACAGGGAGCGGATCGTCATTTAAAGCAAAATACTCGCCTGAGAAGGGAGTTCGGAAGACCCCCTCACGACCTCCGAACGCAGGGCCGGGACGACTGAGCTGGTCGCTGGCTGGTAGCACGACTGCGTCGGAGCGCTCGGGGGCTTCCGTAGTACGGTATAACAGGCGTCCCGGTGATGGAAGCGCAGCGTGAATTTGTTTGTGCAGTCTCGGCGATGGCGGTGAAATTATTCGACGTTCAAATAACGGCAAATTGTTGGAACGAGTTGTACCCGATGGCACGCTAGAAACCAAAAGGTTTTCAGGGAGCGGATCGTCATTTAAAGCAAAATACTCGCCTGAGAAGGGAGTTCGGAAGACCCCCTCTCGACCTCCGAACGCAGGGCCGGGACGACTGAGCTGGTCGCTGGCTGGTAGCACGACTGCGTCGGAGCGCTTGGGGGCTTCCGTAGTACGGTATAACAGGCGTCCCGGTGATGGAAGCGCAGCGTGAATTTGTTTGTGCAGTCTCGGCGATGGCGGTGAAATTATTCGACGTTCATACAACGGCAAATTGTTGGAACGAGTTGTACCCGATGGCACGCTAGAAACCAAAAGGTTTTCAGGGAGCGGATCGTCATTTAAAGCAAAATACTCGCCTGAGAAGGGAGTTCGGAAGACCCCCTCACGACCTCCGAACGCAGGGCCGGGACGACTGAGCTAGTCGCTGGCTGGTAGCACGACTGCGTCGGAGCGCTCGGGGGTTTCCGTAGTACGGTATAACAGGCGTCCCGGTGATGGCAGCGCAGCGTGAATTTGTTTGTGCAGTCTCGGCGATGGCGGTGAAATTATTCGACGTTCAAACAACGGCAAATTGTTGAAATGAGTTGTACCCGATGGCACGCTAGAAACCAAAAGGTTTTCAGGGAGCGGATCGTCATTTAAAGCAAAATACTCGCCTGAGAAGGGAGTTCGGAAGACCCCCTCTCGACCTCCGAACGCAGGGCCTGGACGACTGAGCTGGTCGCTGGCTGGTAGCACGACTGCGTCGGAGCGCTCGGGGGCTTCCGTAGTACGGTATAACAGGCGTCCCGGTGATGGAAGCGCAGCGTGAATTTGTTTGTGCAGTCTCGGCGATGGCGGTGAAATTATTCGACGTTCATACAACGGCAAATTGTTGGAACGAGTTGGACCCGATGGAACGCTAGAAACCAAAAGGTTTTCAGGGAGCGGATCGTCATTTAAAGCAAAATACTCGCCTGAGAAGGGAGTTCGGAAGACCCCCTCACGACATCCGAACGCAGGGCCGGGACGACTGAGCTGGTCGCTGGCTGGTAGCACGACTGCGTCGTAGCGCTCGGGGGCTTCCGTAGTACGGTATAACAGGCGTCCCGGTGATGGAAGCGCAGCGTGAATTTGTTTGTGCAGTCTCGGCGATGGCGGCGAAATTATTCTTCGTTCAAACAACGGCAAATTGTTGGAACGAGTTGTACCCAGTGACATGCGTCCCGATGGTGGTTGAATTATTCCGTCATAGCTGATTGAACTGATGATGCTGAAGCAGGCTGATGAGTATCGGCCTGAACTGGCGACTGATCTGGCTGCGGATAGACGGGTTTCCAAAAATTTCCAGCTGATACGGTGCGATTGCTCTTGAATTCGCGGAAAAGAATTCCTTCGGGCAATGTTGAAGCAGATAGGGCTCGCGCCTTGAGCTCAGGTTTGATTCCAACTGTAAACGAGATGAAATTCATTGTGCTTACGTCACGATCCTTTGCAACAAGTCTAACGACTTCCACGTCATCGGTGATAAGACGTTGTTTCGCCATAATGGAAATTTGGTAAACAGAAACATCGCGTGCAATACCTGAGAGGTAAAGCCAAAACTTTGGTGTACGATCAGCTACTGTTATCGTGCCAAAAGATGGTGAAACAGGCATACCAGTACCACGTAAAAGAGATGAGACATCAGATTTAGCCCCATCTTTATTCGGGAAAAGACGACGAGCTTTGTTACGACTGGCTTCTTTTTTACTTTTTTATTTCGACTATGTTAGTCAAATTTTCTTTTTTACATTTTAACGACATTCAATTAGCTAGAGATTACTGGGTAGGAAAAGTTATGAAACTTAGAGCCATAGTACTCAAGTGAGAGCAAGGATGTGAAGTAAACAGATCGGAAAGCTAGAAGTGGCAGGGTCATTAGAACAGGCTTAATATCATGCGGGCTTAATTTTTGCCTTCTGATAATGAGGGTCGAGCTTAGACAGAATAACTACGAATCGCCCGAGTTCACTATCATGTGTTCTGATAAAGGTAGACGTATCTATCTTTACCGTGACAACCGGTTGTCACGGTAAAGATAGATACGTCTACCTTTATCAGGACACATGATAGTGAGCTCGAGTGATTCGTAGTTATTCTGCCTAAGCTCGACCCTCATTATCAGAAGGCAAAAATTAAGCCCGCATGATATTAAGCCTGTTCTAATGACCCTGCCACTTCTAGCTTTCCGATCTGTTTACTTCACATCCTTGCTCTCACTTGAGTACTATGGCTCTAAGTTTCATAACTTTCCCTACCCAGTAATCTCTAGCTAATTGAATGTCGTTAAAACGTAAAAAAATTAAAAAAATAAGACTGGCTTCGGCAAATGGACGTTGAGTAGTTTTCGGTGTCAACGAATTAGAATTTATAAGGACCGTAAAATTCGAACGAATCTCCAACTTCAACTCGGTTAGTATTTCACCCTTAAGTTGTTCGACAATTTGGTTGTGTGCACCTAACACCTCTTTCTGTCCAACCTCATAGGCAGCTCTTACAGCTTGTCGATGACGCTTATCGGACATCAGATTAGTGCAGGATTTGCATAGCCAAAATATCTGCTTATTATTTAATACATCGTCAAAGCAGTTTTCGGCAATCCCGCTGCATTTGGGATGAAAAGTAGCATTGCAAAATCCACGGCAGGAGATGTGCGTTCCCGCAATATCATTTGCACACGAGTGGCACAGCAGCGTATTCATTTTCGTTCAATCACACCACACACTACACAAAAGCCGAACTGTTGTGATTGCACGATTCTACGAACAATGCCGCTCCACAAACTACTGCTGTCTCGTGAATGAGCGGGTTGATAGGGCAGCAATAAAATTGATTTTCACGGTAAATTAAATTGCTTCTTAACGGATAACACTATCTTCGATTGGCCTTCGTCACCTCACGGGATCGAAACACAAATAACAAAGGTAAACTAAACACGTAACACGTTAAAAATCAAAAAGAATGTGGGAGCGTTGTTTACTCAACTGATGCAAACGAATTCAAACTATAATGTATGTGTATGCAGTATAACAGTTATCGCCAATGATGAGCCAATTTGCACCATTACAAATTCGGCTCAGGCTAACTTATTGTACTGATACCCTGCATTGTTTGAGCTGATTAGTTGTAAAACATCTCAGTCATATTCAATACCGTCAAAAAATAGACGTGCGCGTAAGTTTACCGGAAGTTAGTGAAATCAACAATGGAAAAGGAAAACGATACTTCCATGGACTCGGAGGAGCTGCTGTAGTGTATTTGCAATTGGGCAAACATATACAAACGCTATCGTTTATAGAAGTATTTAAACTGTGTGTATTTTTTTTATTCATTTCGTTTATTTGATAGGCACAAATGCGTTAGCTTGGCGGTGCCAAACTCTTTTGTTTTTACATTTTGGATATGTTAAAACTAGGAGGTTACAACGTTGAAATATTTTGTTTTTACACAAGAAAAAAAAGGTTTACAGATCTTAAGACTAGAAATAAGATTCAATATACAAGAGAGGGCCAAAAGATTTTTTTTATGAAAAATTTTAAAACAAGGAATTCAGTTTGATATACAAGAGGGGGAATTCGTAAAATACTATATTTTTCGAATAATTTACAGTTATCTTAAAACTAACAATATAGTTCAATATACAAAAGGCGGAACAAATATTTATGAGAAATTTCACAGATATCTTAAAACTAGGGATACATTAATTCTATTTACAAGATGGAGGACAAGAGTTTCAATAAAGAGTAAGAATTACAGCTATCTTAAAACTAGGAATACAGAATACAAATTTGATTTTTTAACGAAGACTTATGCTTGGGCAAGATATTCAGAGGAAGGCTTATTTCCACATCAGTGTAGCAGCAGTTGTATCAAGGACAGGGGAGAGAAGGCGTATGGTGACAGGGAAAGAAGAGCAAAACTTGCAACTTTCGCTCAAACGGGGGGGGGGGGGGGATCAGCGAAACAAATTTGCGCCTCAGTCTAGTAAGTCGTCGAGTACCGGGTTGGCGGATGGTATTCTTCGGACCCGCGGGGAATTCTTCAAAAGTCATCGGACATCAAGTCGCTCTCGCTTCAGTTTCCTTCTATGCAGGCGTAGTGGTAAAGGCGACGGCGGTTACATAGTGGCACTCTGGAGCTGATCGGTTCCACAAAGCAAGAGGAAATTTCTAAAAACAAGAAATAAAAGAGAGGGGCTAAATTGGGATATTTATCGTTTTAATAAAATTGTAAATAAGGGACATACAGTGGAGATCGCGATTTGCTAGCATATCCCAGACTGGAACATTGGGTGGTCTACCTCGGGCCCGAAGGGAATCCTTTAACTGAGACCTGGCGTCACAATACTCGGCCCAAACCCAGACAACGTACTCGATGTCGTGATAACCCTCGTCACAAGCGCACAGACTACTCTCCGCAAGCCCAATACGCCGCAAATGTGCATGCAACGTGTAGACATGAGCCGGGACATTACACGAATGCAGTCCCGACCCACATCCATCCCCTTGAACCATGGCTTCGTTGATACCTTCGGGATAATGGAATGTAGCCATCGTAATCTGATAAGATTTTTCAGATAACGTATACAAGGACTCCCGTATCTTCCCCAGAAAATACGGGAATTGCCTTTTAGGCGTCACCGCACGAAGAATTTTGATAGAGCTGAGGCTGTCCGAGATGATGAAGTAGTGATCTGTGGGCAGAGTGTCGATGATCCCAAGGGTGTACTGAATAGCAGCTAACTCTGCGACGTAAACTAAAGCGGGATCATTGAGCTTGAATGAAGCGGTGATAGTATTATTGAAGATACCGAAGCCAGTGGACCCATCGTGATTTGATCCGTCAGTGTAGAACATTTTGTCACAGTCGACTTCTCAGAATTTATTATAAAATATATTGGGGAGGAAGAGATTCGTGGAATACCGGATCACATACTCCCACAAGAATACAGTAGAATCAGAAGTATCTAGAAAACGGGCATGGTTGGCATTATACGAAGAAGGATTGATGCTCTGTGCCATGTAGTCGAAGTACAAGGACATAAAACGGGTTTGAGAATTAAGCTCGACGAGTCTTTCGAAGTTTTCAATCACCAACGAGTTCAAGATATCGCATCGAATGAGCAATCGATATGAGCGTTCCCAAAATCGATTTTTCAACGGGAGAACGCCCGACAGCACTTCGAGACTCATCGTATGGGTCGACTGCATGTACCCTAAGGCGATACGCAAACAACGATACTGAATTCTTTCGAGTTTGATGAAATGTACACTGATAATATAACTTCGTAAATATAATGAAATCGATCATGCAATGCACGAATTCATTCATTGTTTTCTGGAACGAAGTACTTTCGTGCATTGTAACTAGTAGGTTTCGTTCATTTCATCAAAAAGAATGGCCGCTTGGTGAACGAAGGCTTTCGTAAATTTTACACGTTTAATGTACACTGCACGAATGTAATCGTTGATAACGACAGTATTTTTCGTGAATGAAACGAAATGTTTCGTTTATTTTAATAAACGTTTGTGTATAATACGAACGATTTCATTACTCACACGAATTTATTTCGTTCATCTTAGGAAAGTTTTCGTATTCATTATTTTTGCAATCGATATTTTAGGATCGATGTTTGACGACTAACTAAACTAACTAAAAGAATCGATCTGACAAAATCGATTTTATTTTAACCTGCTCACCTGTATTGAGGACTAGAAAGATTGTGGTGTGATGAAATGGACGCTTGATGAACACATGTTTAAGTAAATTTTACTTATCTAGTGTACATGGCACGAATGAAACGAAATGATTCGTTTGTTTCAATAAATGTTTGCGTATATTACGAACGACTTCGTTGGTCGCTCGAATTCATTTCGTTTATTTTAGAAAAGTTTTCGTATTTGTTAGCCTCTTATTGTTTTCGGTCGATCTTTTGGGATCGATGTTTGACAACATCGATATTTTTTAATTTAAAAAAATCGATGTGGCCAAATCGATTTTATTGTGGTACGAGGAAATGGTTGCTTCATGAACGAAAGTTTTCGTAAATTTTTCTTGTTCAGTGTACATTGCACGAATGTTGTCATTGAAAACGACATTATTTTTCGTGAATGAAACGAAATGTTTTGCTTATTTTAATAAACATTTGTGTATATTACGAACGATTTCGTTGGTCGCACGAATTCATTTCGTTCATCTAAGAGATGTTTTCGTAATCATCTTCCATCGTTCATCTCTCGTCATTCTCGATTAGTTAAATTTTGTGAGGAGTAAAGTCATAACGTTAAAAGTTAATTAAGTAGTTAATTTCTCCTGGTAAAATAGTGGCCCTGTAACTAGAATCTTCATCTAACCGATAACAGCGCCATTCGACATGGCTGTTAAAGCAATCACCGATGAAGCTCACTTCCAAACCGAACTAGCCGCAGCAGGAGGAAAATTGGTCGTCGTGGATTTTACCGCAGCTTGGTGTCGACCGTGCCGAAGCATATCGCATTTGTTTGATCAGCCCCCGGCGAAATATCCAAAGGCTGTGTTTCTCAAGGCGGATGTCGACAGATGTACCGAAACGGCGCCGTCCCAGGGCATGTCGACCATGCCAATGTTTATTTTCTACCGAGGCAGAACAAAGATTGACAGGATGCAGGGTGCAGACATTAATGGACTTGAAGCCAAAATACAGAAACATTACGTCGCCAGCTTGTATGAATCTGGAGAAGATTACGGTCATGGAATGTTGGACTTGAACACCTTCATCCAGAAGAACCAGTGCGAATGTTTGAACGAATCGAACGACCACCCGATGGTGAATGCGCTTAGTTCCAGCGGTGCTCATCTGGTGTCCGATTGTGACGAACAGTTGATAATTTCGATTACCTTCAATCAGCTGGTTAAAATCAGTGCCATCAAGTTCAAAGCACCGCCCTCTCACGGACCGAAAAAAGGTGAGAATCTTTATCAATCAACCAAGCACCATCGGTTTCGATATGGCCGAATCGCAAGTTTCGGTGCAGGATCTGGTACTGGGGAAGAAGGATCTTGTGTCGGGATCGCCGATTCCGTTGCACTTCGTTAAATTTCAGAACGTGCAGAATATGCAGCTGTTCGTGAAGGATAACCATTCTGGTGACGAGACGACCATTATCGATCATTTGGCCTTCATCGGGTCACCGATTGCAATGACTAAGATGAATGACTTCCAGCGGGTGGCTGGGAAGAAGGGTGAAAGCCACTAGATAGTTTGAGCCGCCGGGAGAAGGATGGTTAGAAGGCGGTGGATAGGTGCGGTGAAGAATATGTTTGATCGTATATTTAAAAGGTTAAAGATTGTGATCTTTTTATAAATTGTTCAATAAAATAATGAGCAGGAAAAAATGGCATATTATTTTGATGTTGCTCCGGCAGAGAAAAACTCAATCTTATTCATACAACGAGCAGTTCGCGATGGCTCAGCTGAATCCGTACAGCTCCGGATTCTGGATCAACTGGAAACGAAAGAGGTTCAGGAAATCTTCCTGAAACCGGAGGGCACGGATACGGCTACTAAATAGTCAGACTGAGACCGTCGTGATGAATTGTTGACGTATTCTACCTCTATTGAAGCTTTTTTGACGTTGACGGTTTGACGAATAGTACTCGTAAATATTACAAAGATGTTCGTATATAGCAGCGAACAATTCGTTTGCCGAATGAAGCTGTTTCGTAATAAGCCAACGAAAGTCGTTTCGTGGTATTCACGAAAAATTCGTAATAAAAAATAAAAATATTTCAATAGAACTACGAACGATTCATCATATGTACGAAAAAATTCGTACATTTTATGAAAATTGTCTGTACGAAAAAAATTCCTGGCGATTTACGAATATATTCTACCAGTGTATGTTCGCGGCGGAGCGCAAGCAGAAGCATCCGTATTCCATTACCGACAGTATCGTTGTTTGATACAACCTAATTAGGTCTCCTGGGTGGGCACCCCACCATGTTCCAGATATTGTCCGGAGAAAATTGATCCTTTGTTGGCATTTTTGTTTCAGATACCTAATGTGACATCCCCAGGTACCTTTAGAGTCGAACCAGACCCCGAGATATTTAAATGTGAAGACCTGATTGATCGTTACACCCATGAGTTGAAGCTGGAGTTGCGCCGGCTCACGCTTCCTAGAAAAGACGACCAGCTCAGTTTTCTCCGTGGAGAACTCGATACCCAGCTGAAGAGCCCAAGCAGACAAATTGTCCAAAGTATCTTGTAATGGTCCTTGCAAATCGGCAGCTTTGGGCCCTGTAACAGAGACCACCCCGTCGTCCGCAAGTTGCCTTAGCGTGCATGAATTGTCAAGACAATCGTCAATGTCATTCACGTAAAAATTGTAGAGTAGGGGACTTAGACATGAGCCCTGGGGAAGACCCATGTAGCTAAATCGCGATGTTGTTAAGTCGCCATGCGAAAAATGCATATGCTTCTCAGACAACAGGTTTAGTAAAAAGTTATTTAAAATCGGCGAAAGACCATGCTGATGCAGCTTCTCTGAAAGAACATTGATAGACACTGAGTCAAAAGCCCCCTTAATATCTAGGAAAACTGATGCCATCTGCTCTTTACTAGCATAGGCCATTTGAATTTCTGTTGGGAGCAACGCAAGACAATCGTTCGTCCCTTTGCCTTTGCGGAAGCCAAATTGTGTATCTGACAGTAAGCCATTTGCTTCAACCCAATTGTCGAGGCGAAACAAGATCATTTTCTCGAACAACTTCCGGATACAGGAAAGCATTGCAATCGGTCGGTACGAGTTGTGGTCGGAGGCTGGTTTTCCTGGTTTTGCGATGGCGATGAACTTCACTTGCCTCCAGTCATGAGGAACAATGTTACCCTCAAGGAACTTGTTAAATAAATTGAGCAAACGCCTTTTAGCAGAATCAGGTAGATTCTTCAACAAGTTGAATTTGATTCTGTCTAACCCCGGGGTGTTATTGTTGCACGATAAGAGGGCAAGTGAGAACTCCACCATCGAAAACGGTATTTCGTTCGCGGTATCGTGAGGAGACGCGGCGTGGTGTGTTTTCTGTACCGGGATAGAGTCCGGACAGATCTTCTTGGCGAAGGCGAATATCCAGCGGTTTGAATATTCCATGTTCTCGTTGATACTGTTTCGGTTACGCATACGTCGAGCCGTACCCCAAAGATCGCTGTTTCGCCTCATCGCTGTTTCTCTCGTTAACCCGTCGACGAACCGGCGCCAATAACTGCGTTTCTTGGCTTTCATCAAACACTTCATTCGCTTTTCTAGCGACGCGTATTGTCGATAGCTATCGGGTAACCCGTCGTCCCGGAAGGCTTTTTACGTGGACTTTTCCGCGTACAGTTCTGAGCACTCTTTGTCCTACCAAGGGGTGGGAGATCGTCCGTGGGTGTTCGCGCCCGGTACTGGTTTAGTCTGAGCTTGATTCGCACTGTCGAGAATCAAGCCAGCCTGTACTCTTCCTCCGGAGGAAGTTCTTGAAAGGATTCGATTTTAGCGGATATCGCGGTCGCGTAACACTTCCAATCAATGTTCCGTGACATTGATTGTTTCTGATGGTCTTGATCCGTTGGCAATTGAAATTACGATAGGCAAATGGTCGCTACCGTGGTGATCAGGGATCACCTTTCACGTGCAATCTAACTGTAGCGAAGTCGAGCATAGAGATAAATCCAACGCGCTTGCTCGTGCTGGTGGTGTAGGAATCCGAGTCATTTCTCCCGTGTTTAAGATGGTCATGTTGAAATTGTCGCAAAAATCTTGGATTAATGTTGATCTGTTATCATCGTGAAGACCACCCCATACCGTACCGTGCGAGTTAAAGTCTCCTAGAACTAGCCGCGGCGCCGGTAGGAATTCCGTGATATTACAAAGCGTTCGGTTCCCTACCGTCGCTCTAGAGGGAATATAGATGGAAGCAATGCTAAGGTATTTGCTTTTGATCCTTATTTCACAAGCGACAACTTCAATGCCTGGTGTCGAAGGGAGGTTAATTCGGTTGAAAGAATAGCACTTTTTAATACCCAAAAGTACTCCTCCATAGGGGTTTTCTCGATCCAAACGAATTATATTAAAGTCGTGGAAGTTGAGATTTATATCGGAAGTTAACCAAGTTTCACATAATGCGAAAACATCACATTTTAAACTATTTAGTAAAAATTTAAAGGAATCGATTTTCTGGAGGATACTTCTGCTGTTCCACTGTAGAACAGTGATCGAATCGGTGACCTCGTTCGATGACTTAGTCATCGAAGGATACGATCGCTGCAAGGAGGGGTCATTTAGTAGTCAACTGCTTCAAAAATGTTTGCACTATAGGGAGAAAACGTATCAGAAAGCTTGATCAGTAACATTGAAAGCTGTGAAAATTAAGTCCACGATGTCAGAAAATTTCATTAGTCCATTACTGGACTGAGTGTCTGTTTGAAAAAGATGGACACTTGGGGTTTCTGGTGTCCCTGGAAGTGGTGGGTACTCCTTGTTTGAATTAAAATTTCCAAATCCGGGAGCAGATTGCTTCGGCTTTAGTGCATCACTTCCGTTGGTTTTATTAGATGTGGTTGGCGCACTCTCAGAGGAGGACACCTTGGGACCCTTACGAGGTAGTCTAGGGGAGGCAAGATTTCTCCGCTTCCTGAACTCCCCCGGGTTAACAAAAGATGTTGCCTGTTGTGGATTATCAGATTCTTGCTTAACAGGAGCCAAAAGAGCAAAGGAGTTTTCGGAAAGGACATATGGCGAAGCATTCTTTAACATTTCTGCATCAGAGCGTTTCGAGCGTTCCTTGAGGGAGCGCTTAATTTTATCCCCGCGCTGTTTGTACGCAAGGCATGATTTAAGAGCATGCGAAGCACCCCCGCAGTAAACACACTTTTCAGTGTTTTTGTCACAAGAGTCATCCTCATGCTGTCCACCGCACTTGCCACATCGTTTTTTACAATAGGTGACTGTGTGGCCCAACTGTTTGCAGTTGCTGCAGTTCATTACCCGCGGTACAAACAGGAGTACAGGAAGGCGAACCCTATCCAGAAGGACGTAATTTGGAAGAGACGATCCGGCGAAAGTCACCCGAAGCGAGGCTGATGGTATATAGGATTCTTTATCTCCAGCGAACGTGTGCAATTTCTTGCAGTCTAATATATTCACCGGTTTTAGTAGGGGTTTTTTAAAATAGTCAGCCCCATACTTCAGCACGTCCTCGTATGTCAAACTCGCCTCGGTTATGACCCCGTCAACCTCTTTTTTTACAATGGAGAAGACCTTTACGTCTTAGTCCAGTACACGTGCTATTGGTAGGGTCCAAGCTACCGCACGGGGTGCACTGGGGGCGTGTGACGCTGCCATTAATACCGACTAAACTCCATTGGGCTCCGCCATCGTTCCTCCCAGGAACTACCTCTCGGTATTACTTCTGGGGGGATGGCTGTACTAAATTTACTCATTCACTCTCACTCACGCGTTCATACGTCCTGTATGAGGCTTACTTGGGTGCTCTCTCTATCGCACCTTGATTCACTCTCAAACACTGCCACATGAGGCTGACTTTTTTGCTCACCTTTTTCGTTCCTTGCGAGGCTGACTTGTGCGCTCACCTTACTCATTCCTTGCTAGGCTTACTTTTGTGCTCGCCCCACCCATACCATGTGAGGCTGATTTGGGTGCTCACCCTATTACCTGATTCACTCTCGATCGTGCCACTCTATTGTACCTCTGTCACTCCCCCTGGCATCTTATGTGGGACATTTTTCTTAGGCCCCACTTCTGACATACCATGCGAGGCTGACTTGTGTGCTCACCTTTTTCATTCTTTGCTAGGCTTACTTTTGTGCTAGCCTCTACCATACCATGTGAGGCTGACTTTAGCGCTCACCCTTAACATGCCGTGTGAGACTGACTTGGATGCTCACCCTTTCACTCCTCTGCCACACCATGAGGCATCGATAGCTAAGTCCCAACATACTACGCTACGACCCTCCCGTCTTGGCATGAGGCAGTCCACTTATACGCCTATACACTCACTCTTCTGTCTTGCTTCGGGGTGGCTGGGTTTACCCCTTACGCGGTTGCCAGTCGCTGCGCCAAACCTGCCTCGGCATGAACAGACCATTCACTCCCTTTTTTGCGCTTGGCCTTTTTCGCTCCAGCTAACCAATCACTAGTTAGCCGTGCCCGTCGTCTGTTGCTTGGTTCGCCAGATTACCTGTAGCCTACAGGCAATCTGGATGGTAGCAGCCGAGACTGCGTTCCACTTCTCCACCGATTGACACATCCGCTGAATAAGGGTATCAGGGGTTGTGTCCCAGCCACAGACGTCAAGCATTGCTCTTCTTTCGACGTCGAACCGATGACATACGAACAGTATGTGTTCGGCAGTTTTGTCTACACCTGGGCAGTCCGGGCAGACTGGGACCTCCGCGTGCTCGAAGCTGTGGAGGTACTGTCGGAAACAGCCATGGCCTGACAGGAATTGTGTCAGGTGGAAGTGAACTTCCCCATGGGGTCTTCCCACCCAGCTCGATATGCGAGGTATCAGCCGGTGGGTCCACCTGCCTTTCGAGGAGTTGTCCCACTCACGCTGCCATCTGGCGACCGAGGTCACCCTGGTGCGCTCGTGGGCTCCCCTATTTCCACGTAGCTCGAAGCACTCCTCATCTTCCCGAATGACCAGCCCGACTGGCATCATGCTCGCTATCACGCAGGATGCATCGTGTGTTACCGTGCGGTAGGCAGATATCACTCTGAGGCACATCACGCGGTAGGGCTCTCCAGTTTCTGTAGGTAACTGGTTACCCTCAGTGCTCTTTACCACGACGGGCCGCCGTACCTGAGGATAAATACGGCAACGCCTGTCAGTAACCTACGTCTACTGGCGCACACCTTTGAGCTGTTGGACATCATTCTCGATAGAGCCGCAACAGCAGTCGACGCTCTCTTGCATGTATATTCGACATGGCTGCCGATGGTCAGCTTGTCGTCTATAATGACTCCGAGAGACTTCAGACTTCGCTGTGAAGTGATCGCGACTTCTCCCTCATGGATAACTGCATGTTGTGCCGACTTGCGGTTGTTGACGATAACTACCTCCGTCTTAAGATGAGCGAGCTCCAGGCCTCTCGCGCTCATCCATTCCTCCACCGTGTTGATCGCGTGTTCTGCGGTTCTACCTCAGGAATTGACTCCCCGTATCTTGACCCCAGGAGGGAACTTCAGTCTCAGAACCCCGTCATACATGAGGTTCCATAGCACCGGGCCTAGGATCGAGCCCTGCGGGACTCCGGCAGTAATCGGGACCTTTTTCTGACCGGCAGTACAGTAGCAGTACGCGGTTCTGGAAGTAACTTTCCAGGATCCGGTACAGACCCACCGGTAGGCTAAGCCGGTGTAACGAGAGCGCAATGGCATCCCAGCTTGCGCTGTTGAATGCGTTCTTCACGTTAAGTGTCACTAACGCACAGTATCGAATACCTCGCCTTTTCCGTTGGATCGCTATCTCGGCAGTATTTATCACTGAGTTGAGAGCGTCCACTGTGGACTTA
Organism: Topomyia yanbarensis; assembly: GCF_030247195.1. Classification (NCBI taxonomy): domain Eukaryota; kingdom Metazoa; phylum Arthropoda; class Insecta; order Diptera; family Culicidae; genus Topomyia; species Topomyia yanbarensis. Next base: position 95,380,107 of record NC_080670.1, on the reverse strand, counting down.
CCCTTCCGAAAGCCAAACTGGTTGCTTGACAGGCCGTCCGTACCTTCCGCGTACGGAGTTAGCCTGTTGAGGATGATCCTCTCAAGCAGTTTGCCAGTCGTGTCGATCAGACAGATTGGTCTGTACGCCGATGGGTCGCCTGGCGGCTTCCCGGGCTACGGCAACAGCACCAATTTCTGCCTTTTCCATCTACCGGGGAAACGGCACTCGTCAAGGCATCTCTGCATAGCTAGCCTGAACATGTTCGGGTTCGCTATGATCGCTGCCTTGAGAGCGTTGTTTGGAACTCCATCCGGCCCTGGAGCTTTGTTCATTGCTAGGGATTTAGCCACTGCGAGTAGTTCTTCATTCGTCACTGGAGCCACCATTTCGGCCGTGCCCGCACTGTTTCGTAGTGCAGGTGGCCTGGGGCTTGTGGCTCGAGCCGGGAAGAGTACTTCGATAATCGTTGCCAACCGGTCCGGAGACCGTTCTGGGGGGAGGAGCCCCCTTTGGTCTTGGCCATCACAATCATGTAGGCATCACCCCACGGATTCGCGTTGGCACTCTCACACAGGTTGTCGAAACACGCTCTCTTGCTGCTTTTAATGGCCTTGTTAAGGGCCAATTTCGCAGCTCGAGACACTTCACGGCGGTTCTCTCTTGCATCTTCGGTGCGAGCTCTTTGCATCCTACGTCTAGCTCTGAGGCAGGCTGACCGTAGAGCTGCAATCTCAGCACTCCACCAGTATACCGGGCATCTGCCGTTTCTTGGCAGTGTTTTTCTCGGCATAGTGGCGTCGCACGCGCGTGATAGAACAGCTACCAGCGCATCCCCGCTTAGACTGTCGGTGTTGGCCTCCAGTTCCAGGGCCGCGGTGAAAGCTTCGCTGTCGAAGTGATTGGACTTCCACCCGCGTACCTAACAGGGATCTCCCGCCCTCGGATGCTGCACATCATAGTTGATCCTAAAGCGGATTGCTAAATGATCGCTATGGGTGTAGCCTTCGTATACTCTCCATTCCATGAATGGAGCCAGACTCGGGCTGGCAAATGTTACGTCAATCCACGCCTCCACTCCGTTTCTACGGAATGTACTAGCGGATCCATTATTAGCTAGTACAGTATCGAGTTTCGCAAGCGCCTCCATTAGCGCTTGACCCCTGCTATTTGTACAGCGGCTGCCCCACTCCACTAGCCAATCAACCCAATCAAGGAATTTTTCAAAGTGGAAGATATGTGCGACACTTTTCTGACCGTTCACTTCGAAACCGTCAACTTCAAAGGTTGCTCGTCAAAATGAATTTTTAACTAGATGTTTTGGATTCAAAAAGAGAGTATATCGATAATATCATGACCAGACATTACATTTATCCTCTCGCGGAGAGGACAAGCAACGCTTTCCACTATTGTTGATAACTTGTGGATTTGAAGCAAGGAGAGAATGCCTTATACCTATTCAGTGTCTATCGTTAACATAGCATGCGAGTATTTTTTCCTATATTGTTGGAGGAAAGATTCTAATTTTTCCTTTTTTCGTTTATCGCTTCCTTATGGACTTTGATCTTATCCTCCTTCCGTAAGAGATGATAATTCTTTCTCATCAGTCTAGAGTTGACGATAAAGTCAAATAACGCGCGGTATTGTGGACTAGCTAACGAATTGTTTTTTTTAGCTCATCTGATTGTACCACGGCTTTGCTTATCTTTGCATATTATAATGTCATTTTCGATGGCTGTGCACCGGAGTAGTTTGCCAATGGAAACTGTAGTGTTATTCACTTCTGCTCAAAAGTGCACAAGAAGTACAAAACCAGTACGCGTAACTACACGGGTACCCATAAATTCATATTTTCCAATCTTCTGGGAGAGAGGATAAACTGTTCTCGAAGAAAATGAGCTGCTGATAAAATCAACTCTCTGCATGGAAGGCAAAAATATTTCTCGCTTGCTTTGGACGTGAGGATAAGATACTTGGTCGTTACCAAGGGGAAATAACATGCGAGCGACCTAGCTGTATCTTACGTGTGAGTGATAATTTTAACCACTGATCATGACACAGTGGTCGCAATGGTACCAAAACGTGCGTTCAATTAATGTTGCTCTAGGAGTTGATTTTATCGATATGGTGTGTTAGGAATATTTTTTTCACAATGTAAGCCCTCTTCTTTTGATGTATGATGATTATTTCACCTAAAAGTGAGATAGACAATTTATTTCCACTAACTTTCGATATAGAGTCATGATGTCAATTACCAATTTATAGAATATTCTACTACGAGAAAACTTGCTAAACATGCAAACCCTCCAAAATGTAATGGTATTGCGATAAAGCGCGTTGTTTGTGGGAGGCACACAAAAAATCATTCTTTCATTATAATTTCGTTCTGAGATTTTTACAATTCTTCAAATGTTCTGTAAAATCGTTGAAATTAAATAAAGAAATTACAGATATTTGTCGAAGACGTCAAAATTTTTTATTTCAGAACTTCAGAGTTATTAAATAACGTGGGTAAAAAATACCGCCATTTTGAACGTCAATTACTAAGAGACGTGGAAATATGTGGAAGACATTTCGATTCTATGGAAAGATAGTGAAAAATACTACAAGAAAAAATACTACATACAACGAGCATCCACCGGTCTGTATATTAAAAAATACTTTCCGGCAATTTTGTTATCTGTAATTTTTTTATTTCCACAACATTTAAAGAATTGCAAAAATCTCAGAAAAAAGTTATAACGAAAAAATGTTTTTTGTGAGCCTCCCACAAACACCGCGCTTCATCTCAACACCATTATATTTTGGAGAGTTTGCATGTTTAGCAAGTTTTCTCGTAGTAGAATTTTCTATAAATTTGTCATTGACATTATGACTCTATATCGAAAGTTAGTGGAAATAAATTGTCTATCTCACTTTTAGGTGGATTATTCACAATTCAATATACATCAAAATAAGAGGGCTTAAATTCTGAAAAAATGTTCCTAACACACCAAATCACTAAAATCAACTCCTAGAGCACCATTAATTGAACGCACGTTTTGGTACCATTGCGACCACTGTGATGAGTGTAATATAAATATGAATTATATGAAAAAGCTATTATCAATTTCTAGGAGAGTTATGTGATGATCTGTGTATTCATATACCATCAAAATTCAAACTCGCGATTCATCGAAATGCGTAATGCAAAGGAAAAACACCTTAACTTTGGAAAAAGTTCGCTCTTTATCTTTGTAGTAATTTTCATATTAATTTTTCAGGAACAGTTAATTTATTGTTGAGTAAATTCACAAAATATTTTCGGAATTGTATTCCTTGACTCACGTAGATGTGTTTTCATACCCTGATATTCAAAATCGGTTTAGTTTTGCCCCTTAAACACCAGTAAAGAAGTACTCTATACGTAATGATCTCGTTTTTAGTTGGTGAAAATTGGTAAGCGAGGAATAAAAACACAAAATGTTTAATATCTCTGCCGCTTGTGAACGGATATAATTGCCTTGTTTGGGCCGGTTCAGGCGATATAATTGCCTTGTTCGAAAGTTATTCGCTTCAAACCAGCCCTGTTTTGACAAAATTACCCATATCTCAGAAAGTAAACAACATATCGAAAAACAAAAATAATAGTGTCAAATGGGAGTGTTAGGCCTTTAATTTGAAACTAGTTTCATTAAGATCGGTTCAGCCATTGCTGAGATAATTACATGACCTTTTGCACATACATACATACACAGTATTACACACATATACACACACATACAGACATTGTAACTCCGCTAGCGAATGACGGATCCCAATAGTAGCATGTCTGTAATAACATACGTACATGGAACTATTGAGATCCAGAGCTACAGGTCCAAAGCCCTGGTAAAGGAGGATGGTTGTGATGATCCGGGCCGAGATCACCACGTAAAGCAAGGTAGGGCATAACCCCAATTCCAAGGCGTGAAGCGACCCGTGCCGAGGGATGAGTGATCGAGGAGGTGAAAAAGATGCTCGATCGTTAACGGAGCCTGTGGGGTACCTGGGCAACCCCCACAGTAAGCGTCCCTTACCACGCTAATGCGGAGCTCTGGCGTGGCGGACATATATTTCTCGCGCTACTCGTGGGACTTTTCATGGAGCAAAACAAAAATAAAAACAAACAGACGGAGGTGCCAAACCCCTTCGCAAGAGGTGGTTTGGCGAGGTCTCCCCCCCGTGGGGAGAGTAGTGGAACGATGAGTGCTGTACTCGAAAGCACCAGTGACCCCCCAGCAGCGGTAGGCAATACCCCTACCAATGCATCGGAGGGGCCAATAGCTGCGATGCGCAAAGTAGCGAAGCAACTCGATGCTATAATCGACTTCGCTAGCGCAAAGCAGAACATAGCCAAGGAGTTGAAGTTGAGCCTTCTGGAGCTCCGGAAAGCTGTTCGTGTCGCAAGACAGGAACAGCAGGCATATGTTGAGAGGGTGGAATGTCGGGAGAGGCCCGACAGAGAAACCCAGACAGTGGCCTCCAATAGGGAGGAAAGAGAGAAGGTTAATAGAGGTTCACAGACAGTGGCCTTTACCTTCTATGGAGCAGCCACGTCGATCGGAGCGGCGACCGAGTTCCCCTCGAAGGGAAAGGGAAAGGGCAATCGCAAGACGGCATCGAATGCGAAGCGCCCTAGGAAGTCGCCAGGAGAGGGTGCCAAAACCGACACCACTCGGCGTGCAACCGTCAAGGTCAAACGCCGCCTGGGTGAGGTAAGCGAGGGCGAGAGTGACCTCGCTGTGGAGAGCGATGGTACCAGCAACCCGGCACGACCGGGGCAGGGGGGCTCAAACCCCTGGACGCTGGTTACCAAGAAAAAGCCGGCACCGAAACCGGAGGTACCGCGGCCTGCGAGGAAGGCCAAGGACAGAGGCGAAGCCTTGTGGTTAAAAACCGACAAGGACAAATACGCCGATGTCCTTAAATCGATGAAGGCGGCTGAAAGCCTCTCGGCCCTTGGGCAGGATGTGCGTAGCGTAAGACGCACCAACACGGGAGAGATGCTCCTGGTGCTGAAGCGAGGCGCACAATCAAGTGCAATATATAAGGCCTTGGCTCAAGAGGTCCTTGGCGAGGGCGCCCAAATCAGGTCGCTAGGAGCGGAAACAACTCTCCAGTGCAAGCACTTGGACGAGTTCGCGACCGCAGAAGACGTCGTCGCAGCCGTCAAGGAGCACTGCGGCGTCACAATCGAGCGGGCCTCTGTGCGATTGAGGGACGGACCCTCTGGCACCCAAGTAGCCTACCTCAGGCTACTCAATGCGGATGCCAAAAAGGTAACCGAGAAAGGGAAGCTGAAGATCGGCTGGTCGGTATGCCCTATCAGTATACCCCAGCCGCCTTCAGTGGACAGGTGCTATCGGTGCCTAGAATCCGGCCATAAAGCTTACGAATGCAAAGGCCTAGACAGGAGTAAGCTATGTCGTCGATGCGGCGAGGAGGGGCATAAAGAGCGGGGGTGCACTAAGGCATATAAGTGCCTTATCTGCACCTCGAAGAAGCAAGCCCATAAACATGCTATGGGCGGACCTTCGTGTCCCTTCGGCGAGTTAAATAAGAAGAAGCCGTGAGAGTCACACAGCTAAATCTTAACCATTGTGCAGCAGCCCAACAGCTGCTGTGGCAGTCGGTCTCGGAGTCGAGGACAGATGTCGCCCTCTTATCAGATCCGTACAGCATCCCTGCCGGCAACGGCAATTGGGTGTCGGACGGGTCTGGAATGGTGGCAATCTGTACAACGGGAAGGTTCCCGGTTCAAGAGGTAATACACCCCTCCGCCGAGGGTGTGGCGATTGCCAAGATCAATGGTGTGTTCTATTGCAGCTGCTACGCCCCACCAAGGTGGCCAATAGAACAGTTCTACCAGATGATCGACAGGCTCTCGTCGGACCTCGTGGGCCGGAAACCGGTAGTAATAGCGGGAGACTTCAACGCTTGGGCAGTGGAGTGGGGCAGCCGCTGTACAAATAGCAGGGGTCAAGCGCTAATGGAAGCGTTTGCGAAACTCGATACTGTGCTAGCTAATGATGGCTCCGCTAGTACATTCCGTAGAAACGGAGTGGAGGCGTGGATTGATTTGACCTTTGCCAGCCCGAGTCTGGCTCCAGGCATGGAATGGAGGGTAGACGAAGGCTACACCCATAGCGATCATCTAGCAATCCGCTTTAAGATCAGCTATGGTGTGCAGCATCCAAGGGCGGGAGATCCCTGTCAGGTACGCGGGTGGAAGTCCAATCACTTCGACAGCGAAGCTTTCACCGCGGCCCTGGGACTGGAGGCCAACACCGACAGTCTAAGCGGGGATGCGCTGGTAGCTGTTCTATCACGCGCGTGCGACGCCACTATGCCGAGAAAAACACTGCCAAGAAACGGCAGATGCCCGGTATACTGATGGAGTGCCGAGATTGCAGCTCTACGGTCAGCCTGCCTCAGAGCTAGACGTAGGATGCAAAGAGCTCGCACCGAGGATGCAAGAGAGAACCGCCGTGAAGTGTTTCGAGCTGCGAAATTAGCCCTTAACAAGGCTATTAAAAGCAGCAAGAGAGCGTGTTTCGACAACCTGTGTGAGAGTGCCAACGCGAATCCGTGGGGTGACGCCTACCGGATTGTGATGGCCAAGACCAAAGGGGGCTCCTCACCCCCAGAACGGTCTCCGGACCGGTTGGCAACGATTATCGAAGTACTCTTCCCGTCTCGAGCCACAAGCCCCTGGCCACCTGCACTACGAGACAGTGCGGGCACGGTCGAAATGGTGGCTCCAGTGACGAACGAAGAACTACTCGCAGTGGCTAAATCCCTAGCAATGAACAAAGCTCCAGGGCCGGATGGAGTTCCGAACAACGCTCTCAAGGCAGCGATCATAGCGAACCCGAACATGTTCAGGCTAGCTATGCAGAGATGCCTTGACGAGTGCCGTTTCCCCGATAGATGGAAAAGGCAGAAACTGGTGCTGCTGCCGAAGCCCGGGAAGCCGCCAGGCGACCCATCGGCGTACAGACCAATCTGTCTGATAGACACGACTGGCAAACTGCTTGAGAGGATCATCCTCAACAGGCTCACCCCGTACGCGGAAGGTGCGGACGGTCTGTCAAGCAACCAGTTTGGCTTTCGGAAGGGTAAGTCCACAGTGGACGCTCTCAACTCAGTGATAGCGATCCAACGAAAAAGGCGAGGTATTCGATACTGTGCGTTAGTGACACTTGACGTGAAGAATGCATTCAACAGCGCAAGCTGGGATGCCATCGCGCTCTCGTTACACCGGCTTAGCCTACCGGTGGGTCTGTACCGGATCCTGGAAAGTTACTTCCAAAACCGCGTACTGCTATACGAGACCGATGCCGGTCAGAAAAGGGTTCCGATTACCGCCGGAGTCCCGCAGGGCTCGATCCTAGGCCCGGTGCTATGGAACCTCATGTATGACGGGGTTCTGAGACTGAAGTTCCCTCCTGGGGTCAAGATCGTCGGCTTTGCCGACGACGTAACCTTGGAGGTCTACGGGGAGTCAATTCCTGAGGTAGAACTAACCGCAGAACACGCGATTAGCACGGTGGAGGAATGGATGAGCGCGAGAGGCCTGGAGCTCGCTCATCATAAGACGGAGGTAGTTATCGTCAACAACCGCAAGTCGGCACAACATGCAGTTATCCATGTGGGAGAAGTCGCGATCACTTCACAGCGAAGTCTGAAGTCTCTCGGAGTCATTATAGACGACAAGCTGACCTTCGGCAGCCATGTCGACTATACGTGCAAGAGAGCGTCGACTGCTGTTGCGGCACTATCGAGAATGATGTCCAACAGCTCAAAGGTGTGCGCCAGTAGACGTAGGTTACTGGCAGGCGTTGCCGTATCTATCCTCAGGTACGGCGGCCCGTCATGGTCAAGAGCACTGAGGGTAACCAGTTACCTACAGAAACTGGAGAGCACCTACCGCGTGATGTGCCTCAGAGTGATATCTGCCTACCGCACGGTATCACACGATGCATCCTGCGTGATAGCGAGCATGATGCCAGTCGGGCTGGTCATTCGGGAAGATGAGGAGTGCTTTGAGCTACGTGGAAATAGGGGAGCCCGCGAGCGCACCAGGGTGACCTCGGTCGCCAGATGGCAGCGTGAGTGGGACAACTCCTCGAAAGGTAGGTGGACCCACCGGCTGATACCTAGCATATCGAGCTGGGTGGGAAGACCCCATGGGGAAGTTCACTTCCACCTGACACAATTCCTGTCAGGCCATGGCTGTTTCCGTCAGTACCTCCACAGGTTCGGGCACGCGGAGGTCCCAGTCTGCCCGGACTGCCCAGGTGTAGACGAAACTGCCGAACACATACTGTTCGTATGTCATCGGTTCGACGTCGAAAGAAGAGCAATGCTTGACGTCTGTGGCTGGGACACAACCCCGGATACCCTTATCCAGCGGATGTGTCAAACGGTGGAGAAGTGGAACGCAGTCTCGGCTGCTACCATCCAGATTGCCAGTAGGCTACAGGTAATCTGGCGAACCGAGCAACAGACGGCGGGCACGGCTAACTAGTGATTGGTTAGTTGGAGCGAAAAAGGCCAAGCGCAAAATAAGAGAGTGAATGGTTTGTTCATGCCGAGGTAGGTTGGCGCAGCGAATGGCAACCGCGTAAGGGGTAAACCCAGCCACCCCGAAGCAAGACAGAAGAGTGAGTGTATAGGCGTATAAGTGGCCTGCCTCATGCCAAGACGGGAGGGTCGTAGCGTAGTATGTTGGAACTAAGCTATCGATGCCTCATGGCGTGGCAGAGGAGTGAAAGGGTGAGCATCCAAGTCAGTCTCACACTGCATGTTAAGGGTGAGCATAAAAGTCAGCCTCACAGGTTGGTAGCAAGCAAGGAATGAAAAAGGTGAGCACAAAAGTCAGCCTCGCATGGTATGTCAGAAGTGGGGCCTAAGAAAAATGTCCCACATGGGATGCCAGAGGGAGTGACAAAGGTACAATAGAGTGGCACGATTGAGAGTGAATCAGGTGATAGGGTGAGCACCCAAGTCAGCCTCACATGTATGGGTAGGGCGAGCACAAAAGTAAGCCTAGCAAGAAATGAGTAAGGTGAGCACACAAGTCAGCCTCGCATGGAACGTAAAAGGTGAGCACAAAAGTCAGCCTCATGTGGGAGTGTTTGAGAGTGAATCAAAGTGCGATTGAGAGAGCACCCAAGTAAGCCTCATACAGGATGTATGATCGCGTGAGTGAGAGTGAATGAGTACATTTAGTACAGCCATCCCCCCAGAAGTAATACCGAGAGGTAGTTCCTGGGAGGAATGATGGCGGAGCCCAATGGAGTTTAGTCGGTATTAATGGCTGGTCACCATTCGAGTCCGACACGCCCCCAGTGCACCCCGTGTGGTAGATTGGACCTTACCGTTAGCACGTGTACTGGGCTAGGACATAAAGGTCTTCTCCATTGTAAAAAAAAAAAAAAAAAAAAAACATACAGACATTGTCTAAATTTGTCGAGCTGAGTCGATTGGTATATGAAACTCGGTCCTCCGGGCCTCGGAAAAAATTTTCAAAGTTTGAGCGAATATTTTTTTTTGGTTTTATTCTTTTTGTTGTCATGCTTCTTTACTTGACGGCGTCGTTTTAAGATTATATAGTGTTTCTACTTTATTGTTGGACCTTAATTAGTTATCAGGAACCTGGAACATTCAATTTGCTTTGGAATTGGAAGTTTACTTTTTGGTGACATATTCCCAAAAAAAAAAAGATTTATGTACAGAATAGAATTTACTGGTCCAGTATTTTAACGTAATTGAATATAGTAAACTGAGACAAGGTCACATGTGCTTTCAAGCCCCTTGAACAGAGAACGACAGGAAGAATGCGATTCGTAAATGAGACAGGTAGATATTTCAAAGTTTTTATTTGCATTGAAGTAAATAGTGTGAAATGTCTAGGCTATGTCGATAGCATAAAAGCCGTGCATTCAGTTGATTGCAATGCAGTCTCTTTCCATTCATCCTTATAGCTTTCATATTGTTTCGTTCGGAATTCTCGTGCAGAAAATATGGATAAATAAGTCCTATACAGACCAATACTGTGAAAAAGAAATGATTCAAACTACTCAGTAAATCCAAATATGGACGACGATAAGTTAGAAGACACATTGTAGTTGCATCCCCCCATCGAGAGTGGGTACTTTGGGAGACTTCTTTTCCTGGATCTAATTTGTAGATATTTTTGGTCTTTGATCCATTATTTTTCATGAAAGTTCGTACCAATACAACGATCCAGCTGATACAACTCATGGTTCATTCGCCTGCGCAACGTTCCGTCTTCCATATGCACGCCACCATGGATGGTACGCAACACCTTTCGTTCGAAAACTCCAGAGGCGCGTTGGTCCTCCACGAGCATAGTCCAGGTCTCGTGGCCTTAGAGGACCACCGATCTAATCAGCGTCTTGAAGATAATCAACTTCGTGCGGCGGCGAATTTTGTTCGACCGGAGCGTCCTCCGGAGTCCAAAGTAGGCATGATTTCCCGCCAAGATCCTTCTCTGAATTTCTCTGCTGTTATCATTGTCGTCGGTTACCAGTGAGCTTAAATACATGAATTCGTCGACCATCTCGCTTTCGTCACCGTCAATCCGAACTCGGGTGGGAGGTTCACATTGTCGTCTCTAGAGCCTCTTCCTCTCATGTATTTTGTCATCGAAACGTTGATGGCAAGTCCAATCTTGCTGGCTTCAGCTTTCAGTCTTTGAGCATATGTTTCATTCAAAATTCAATAGAGATACGAATAGTTTAAATATCGCACGTGGAATGTCTCATTTGAAAATTTTCATCGTCAAATTTTCATATTACGCAGTTAAGCCAAATATTTTTCTGATATAGCCATGGATTTCCTTAATTATAGTGTAGAGACATGCTTTGAATACAATTGAATTAAAGTTGAGTTGATGTAGCAACAGACAAAAATAGTTTCGTTTTCTCAAACCTTCGCAATTACAATTAATAAATATTTCAGATTGGCAGAAGATCTTATCACACAATTTAGAAATGGATACAGAAATAGCTAGATAGATGCGATAGAAGAGAGAGAAAGAGACAGAGAGAAGAGAGAGAGAGAGAGAGAGAGAGAGAGAGAGAGAGAGAGAGAGAGAGAGAGAGAGAGAGAGAGAGAGAGAGAGAGAGAGAGGGAGAGGGAGAGAGAGATGGGAGGGGGAGTGTGAGGAATGGCAAATGATGGTTAATGCAGTGACATTATTTTTATAGGTATATTATTATGATATATTGATTTCTTACATTCATATCATAAATAATGTAAGTAGTGATTTTTGCTCCATAACCAGTATAACCTAAATCTTGCAAAAGAGCTAAATTTTCGCTAGATTTTTGGGCTTCAAACATACAGTTGCTTTCGGTAACGCCACGAAATCTTTTATCTCACTACTAGGTGAATTACTTGTTGATCTGTGTATTGATATACCATCCAACATTTACCTCATGATTGCCTAATCCAAGGGATAAATACTAGAACTCACTGTTTCTTTATCAACACAATATTTTGTCTTTGAAGTGAACTTATATATTGATTTTTGAGAAATAGTTAATCTATTATAAAAGTAATTCACAAAATGTTCTCAACATCGACTTCCTTGAATCACGTAGATGTGTTTTCATACCCCGATATTCAAAATCGGTTTAGTTTTGCCCCTAAAACACCAGTAAAGCAATACTCTGTATGAAACAATCTCATTTTTAGTTAGTGCTGGAAACTGGTAAGCGAGGACTAAAAATACAAAATGTTCAATATCTCCGTTGCTCGTGAACGGATTTAGACAATCTATAGCTTGTTAGAAAGGTATTTTTACAAGCTTTCTATTTAGTGTAGTTTGTGGGATATTGTGTTGTTCAAAAGTTATTTGCAAAAAACCTGCTGTGTTTTCACAAAATCGCCCATATCTCAGAAAGTAAACAACATATCGAAAATCAAAAATAATAGTGGCAAATGATAACGTTAGGCCTTTCATTTGAAACTAGTTTCATTAAGATCTGTTCAGCCATTGCTGAGATAATTACATGACATTTTGTACATACATACATACACACACATACAGACATTGTCTCAATTTGTCGAGCTGAGTCGATTGGTATATGAGACTCAGCTCTCCGGGCCTCGGAGAAAGTTTTCAAAGTTTGAGCGAATCCGATACATTTCTTTTGTAAGGAATGTAAAACTTGAAAATGAATTACACTCACACACTTGTACACACAAACTGACAGCACACCTAGCACACTGATCATAAACAATAAAACCGATTTAATCCACCTAGCGGTGAGATGAGACATTTCTTACACATTTCACTATTGGATTAGTTTGCAGATCTCACGAGAAGTAGGCACCCAACTAGAGGTGGAATGAAAACAGTTTCTAGTCTTGCACGAATAAAATCTCAAATCAACTGAATAAATCAACTGAATGAAATCAACAAAACGACCGAAATAAAAAAAATTAAGCAAAAAATGAAATAATAGGTTTTTAAATTCATAAAATGAGTAGAAAAATTTATGTAATGTAAATTAGATTAGGTTATTAAATAAAAATTAAGATTATATTTAGAAATAATTATAAGATATATAGAATAAATTGACTTATACTAACAAATTGAATGAAATAAAACGAATGACCGAACATGAAATGCATAAAATTAAAGATATGAATAAAATAAATCAAATGAATCAAATGAATCACATGAATCACATGAATCAAATGAATCAAATGAATCAAATTAATCAAATGAATCAAATGAATTAAATGAATCAAATTGATTTAATTCATCCAGTGAATACAATGAATCAAATTAATGAAATGGATCAAATCAATAAAAGGAATGGATGAACAAAATGAATAAAGTAAAAAATAAATAAAATGCATAAATAAAACAAACGAATCAAATAAACAAAATGAGCTGAAGTGATAAAATGAATAAAAAGAAGAAAATGAGCAGAATTAAATGCATTGATTAAATTGAAAAAAATAACAATGGTAAAAGGTGATAAATTAATATAAAGAAATAAATTGAATCAAATAAATTATTTGGATGAAATGATTAAAACTGAAAAATTAGTCAGACTATTAAAATGAAGAAACTGAACAAAATGAATAAACTGGAAAAAATGAATAAAATGCATACAATGAAAACAATGAATAAATAAGTTAAATGAATGATATTAATAAAATGCACAAAAAGAATAAACTGATCAGAGAGAATCCAAAGAATGAAACGAATAAAATAAGTAAAATGAACGCAGATGAACAAAACGAATAAAAAGATGCGGAATGAAATAATTAATTAAAATGAAATGGTCATATATTTGAAGCTAAAACATTTTTGAATAAAGAAAATGAATAAACCGGATTGTACGAATTTGAGAACCATTTCATCAGAAAGTTTTGTAATGTTTTTGAAAATCCCATCTTCTGAGAAAAGGCTAATAAATATGCAATGGACTTTCTAGGGCTTCCATCTTTTTTTGTTTTTATTCTTTTTGTTTTCATGCTTCTTTACTTGACGGCGTCGTTTTAAGATTATCTGGTGCTTCTACTTTATTGTTGGACCTTAATTAGTTATCAGGAACCAGGAACGTTCAATATGCTTTGGAATTCGAAGTTTACTTTTTGGTCGCATATTCCCGAAAAAAAGATTTATGTACAGAATAGAATTTACTGGTCCAGTATTTTAACGCGCAATTAAATATAGTAAAGTGAGACAAGGTCACATGTGCTTTCAAGCCCCTTGAACAGAGAACGACAGGGAGAATACGATTCGTGAATGAGACAGGTAGATATTTCAAAGTTTTTATTTGTATTGAAGTAAATAGTGTGAAATGTCTAGGCTATGTCGATAGCATAAAAGCCGTGCATTCATTTGATTGCAATGCAGTCTCTTTCCATTCATCCTTATAGCTTTCATATTGTTTCGTTCGGAATTCTCGTGTAGGAAATATGGATAAATAAGTCCTATGCAGACCAATCCTGTGAAAAAGAAATGGTTCAAACTACTCAGTATATCCAGATATGGACGACGATAAGTTAGAAGACACATTGTAGTTGCATCCCTCATCGAGAGTGGGTACTTTGGGAGACTGCTTTTCCTGGATCTAATTTGTAGATATTTTTGGTCTTTGATCCATTATTTTTCATGAAAGTTCGTACCAATACAACGATCCAGCTGATACAACTCATGGTTCATTCGCCTGCGCCACGTTCCGTATTCTATCTGCACGCCACCATAGATGGTACGCAACACCTTTCGTTCAAAAACTCCAAGGGCGCGTTGGTCCTCCACGAGCATAGTCCAGGTCTCGTGGCCGTAGAAGACCACCGATCTAATCAGCGTCTTGCAGATAATCAACTTCGTGCGGCGGCGAATTTTGTTCGACCAGAGCGTCCTCCGGAGTTCAAAGTAGGCACGATTTCCCGCCAAGATCCATCTCTGAATTTCTCTGCTGCTATCATTGTTGTCGGTTACCAGTGAGCCCAATTACAATAATTCGTCGAGGGGAGGGAGGGTGGTACGTTCACATTGTCGTCTCTAGAACCTCTTCTTCTCCCGTATTTTGTCTTCGAAACGTTGATGGCAAGTCAAATCCTTCTGCCTTCAGCTTTCAGTCTTTGAGCATATGTTTCATTCAAAATTCAATAGAGATACGAATAGTTTAAATATCGCACGTGGAACGCCTCTTTTGAAAATTTTCATCGTCAAACTTTCATATTACCCAGTTAAGCCAAATATTTTTCTGATATAGCTATGAATTTCCTTAATTATAGTGTAGATACAGGCTTTAAATACAATTGAATTAAAGTTGAGTTGATGTAGCAGCAGACAAAAAATAGTTTCGTTTTCTCAAACCTTCGCAATTACAATGAATAAATATTTCAGATTGGCAGAAGATCTTATCACACAACTCAGAAATAGCTAGATAGATGCGATAGAAGAGAGAGAGATGGGGGGGGGGGCGTATGAGGAATGGTAAATGTTGGTTAATGCAGTGACATTATTTTTATAGGTATATTATTATGATATATTGATTTCTTACATTCTTATCATAAATAATGTAAGTAGTGATATTTGCGCCATAACCAGTATAACCTAAATCTTGCAAAAGAGCTAAATTTTCGCTAGATTTTTGGGCTTCAAACATACAGTTGCTTTCGGTGACGCCACGAGTATAATTATATGAGAAATCTTTTATCTCACTACTAGGCGAATTCCTTGTTGATCTGTGTATTGATATACCATCCAACATTTACCTCATGGCTGAACGCAATGCCTAATCCAAGGGATAAATACTAGAACTCACTGTTTCTTTATCAACAGATTATTTTGTCTTTGAAGTGAGTTATGTTTGATTTGAAGTTGATTTTTGAGAAATAGTTAATTTATTATAAAGGTAATTCACAAAATCTTCTCAACATCGAATTCCTTGAATCACGTAGATGTGTTTTCATACCACGATATTCAAAATCTGTTTAGTTTTGCCCCTAAAACACCAGTAAAGCAATACTCTGTATGAAACAATCTCATTTTTAGTTAGTGGAAATTGGTAAGCGAGGACTAAAAATACAAAATGTTCAATACCTCCGCCGCTCGTGCACGGATTTTGACAATCTATAGCTTGTTAGAAAGGTATCTTTCTGTTCTAGTATTTATCTCTTGGATTAGGCATTGCGTTCAGCCATGAGGTAAATGTTGGATGGTATATCAATACACAGATCAACAAGGAATTCGCCTAGTAGTGAGATAAAAGATTTCTCATATAATTATACTCGTGGCGTCACCGAAAGCAACTGTATGTTTGAAGCCCAAAAATCTAGCGAAAATTTAGCTCTTTTGCAAGATTTAGGTTATACTGGTTATGGCGCAAATATCACTACTTACATTATTTATGATAAGAATGTAAGAAATCAATATATCATAATAATACACCTATAAAAATAATGTCACTGCATTAACCATCATTTACCATTCCTCACACGCCCCCCCCCCCATCTCTCTCTCTTCTATCGCATCTATCTAGCTATTTCTGAGTTGTGTGATAAGATCTTCTGCCAATCTGAAATATTTATTAATTGTAATTGCGAAGGTTTGAGAACACAAAACTATTTTTTTTCTGTTGTTACATCAATTCAACTTTAATTCAATTGTATTCAAAGCATGTCTCTACACTATAATTGAGGAAATTCATGGCTATATCAGAAAAATATTTGGCTTGACTGGGAATATGAAAGTTTGACGATGAAAATTTTCAAAAGAGACATTCCACGTGCGATATTTAAACTATTCGTATCTCTATTGAATTTTGAATGAAATATATGCTCAAAAACTGAAAGCTGAAGCCAGCAGGATTGGAATTGCCATCAACGTTTCTAAGACAAAATACATGAGAGGAAGAGGTTCTACAGACGACAATGTGAACCTCCCACCCGAGTTCGGATTGACGGTGACGAAATCGAGATGGTCGACGAATTCATGTATTTGGGCTCACTGGTAACCGACGACAATGATAACAGCAGAGAAATTCAGAGACGGATCATAGCGGGAAATCGTGCCTACTTTGGACTCCAGAGGACGCTCCGGTCGAACAAAATTCGCCGCCGCACGAAGTTGATTATCTTCAAGACGCTGATTAGATCTGTGGTCCTCTACGGCCACGAGACCTGGACTATGCTCGTGGAGGACCAACGCGCCCTTGGAGTTTTCGAACGAAAAGTGTTGCGTACCATCTATGGTGGCGTGCAGATGGAAGACGGAACGTTGCGCAGGCGAATGAACCATGAGTTGTATTGGTACGAACTTTCATGAAAAATAACGGATCAAAGACCAAAAATATCCACAAATTAGATCCAGGAAAAGAAGTCTCCCAAAGTACCCACTCTCGATGGGGGATGCAACTACAATGTGTCTTCTAACTTATCGTCGTCCATATTTGGTTATTCTGAGTAGTTTGAACCATTTCTTTTTCACAGTATTGGTCTGTATAGGACTTATTTATCCATATTTCCTGCACGAGAATTCCGAACGAAACAATACAAACACGGCTTTTATGCAATCGACATAGCCTAGACATTTCACACTATTTACTTCAATGCAAATAAAAACTTTGAAATATCTACCTGTCTCATTCACGAATCGCATTCTCCCTCTGTCGTTCTCTGTTCAAGGGGCTTGAAAGCACATGTGACCTTGTCTCACTTTACTATATTCAATTGCGCGTTAAAATACTGGACCAGTAAATTCTGTTCTGCAAATAAATCTTTTTTCGGGAATATGTGACCAAAAAGAAAACTTCGAATTCGTCAAGTAAAGAAGCATGAAAACAAAAAGAATAAAATCAAAAAAAAAGATGGAAGCCCTAGAAAGTCCATTGCATATTTATTAGCCTTTTCTCAGAAGATGGGATTTTCAAAATCATTTCAAAACTTTCTGGTGCAATGGTTTTAAAATTCGTACAATCCGGTTTATTCATTTTCTTTATTCAAAAATGTTTTTGGCTTCAAATATATGACCATTTCATTTTAATTAATTATTTCATTCCGCATCTTTTTATTCGTTTTGTTCATCTGCGTTCATTTTACTTATTTTATTCGTTTCATTCTTTGGATTCACTCTGATCAGTTTATTCTTTTTGTGCATTTTACTCATATCATTCATTGTTTTCATTGTATGCATTTTATTAATTTCTTCCAGTTTATTCATTTTGTTCAGTTTCTTCATTTTAATAATTTGACTACTTTTTCAGTTTTAATCATTTTATCCAAATAATTTATTTGATTCAATTTATTTCTTTATATTAATTTATAACCTTTTACTGTTGTTCAATTTTTCATTTTAATCAATGCATTTAATTCTGCTCATTTTCTTCTTTTTATTCATTTTATCACTTCAGCTCATTTTGTTTATTTGATTCGTTTGTTTCATTTATGCATTTCATTTATTTTTTACATTATTCATTTTGTTCATCCATTCTTTTTATTCATTTGATCCATTTCATTAATTTGATTCATTGTATTCACTGGATGAATTAAATCAATTTGATTCATTTAATTCATTTGATTCATTTAATGAATTTGATTCATGTGGTTCATGTAATTCATTTGATTCATATGATTCATTTGATTTATTTGATTCATTTGATTGATTTGATTGATTTGATTCATTTGATTCATTTGATTGATTTGATTCATTTGATTTATTTGATTAATTTGATTTATTTGATTTATTTGATTTATTTGATTTATTTGATTTATTTGATTCATTTGATTCATTTGATTCATTTGATTCATTTGATTCATTTGATTCATTTGATTCATTTGATTCATTTGATTCCTTTGATTCATTTGATTCATTTGATTCATTTGATTCATTTGATTGATTTGATTGATTTGATTGATTTGATTGATTTGATTGATTTGATTGATTTGATTGATTTGATTGATTTGATTGATTTGATTGATTTGATTGATTTGATTGATTTGATTGATTTGATTGATTTGATTGATTTGATTGATTTGATTGATTTGATTGATTTGATTGATTTGATTGATTTGATTGATTTGATTGATTTGATTGATTTGATTGATTTGATTGATTTGATTGATTTGATTGATTTGATTGATTTGATTGATTTGATTGATTTGATTGATTTGATTGATTTGATTGATTTGATTGATTTGATTGATTTGATTGATTTGATTGATTTGATTGATTTGATTGATTTGATTGATTTGATTGATTTGATTGATTTGATTGATTTGATTGATTTGATTGATTTGATTGATTTGATTGATTTGATTGATTTGATTGATTTGATTGATTTGATTGATTTGATTGATTTGATTGATTTGATTGATTTGATTGATTTGATTGATTTGATTGATTTGATTGATTTGATTGATTTGATTGATTTGATTGATTTGATTGATTTGATTGATTTGATTGATTTGATTGATTTGATTGATTTGATTGATTTGATTGATTTGATTGATTTGATTGATTTGATTGATTTGATTGATTTGATTGATTTGATTGATTTGATTGATTTGATTGATTTGATTGATTTGATTGATTGATTTATTTATTTATTTATTTATTTATTTATTTGGGAGCAGGGAAAAGCCCGCTGCAGCTGAATTTAGCTTTAACTCTCTCTCCAGCAGGCATAAAACCTCCTCATCTTTTATATCAACAGATAACAAATATCCAAATGATACAATTCAACACTTATAACTACAATTAAAGCTAACAGCAAATCTTAATAACTATGAACTATTACTAGACTACAGCTAATAAGATAATGAGCTCAAAAACGATTTTTTGATGGCATTACGGGACAAATGAAAGTCGAAGTCGTTGGAACAGCGATTGAAAAGACGGCACATACTGACGAAAGGTCCGTTATAGCCATAATTTGTTCTGGCTAACGGAATGCGAAAGAAAGGATGGGTTCGAAGACTACGACGATGAATGTCTATGTCCAAAAGTAGCAGAAGTTCAGAGCAGTCGATTCGAGATTGCAGTAAATCGGCGATGAAAACTGCTTTCGAAACATCTCGGCGTACAGACAAGAGATCGAGGTCAATAAGCTTACAACGATCAATGTAGCTCGGTAGGTGCAGTGGGTCCCTCCATGGGAGTCTACGAAGTGCGAAACGAACGAATTTGCGCTGAATGGCTTCGATGCGTTGAATATCATTATGGTAATAAGGTGCCCAGACTACATTGCCATATTCGAGTGTAGAACGGACTAAAGCACAATAGAGTGCTTTTAAACAATGTATGTCGGTAAAGTTCTTGGAGACTCTAAAAATGAATCCTAGCAGCTTGGAGGCCTTAGAAATAGTGTACTCAATATGGTGTTTGAAGTTTAGTTTGGGATCTAAGTAGACTCCCAAATCTTTAACATATGATTCCCGTTTGAGAACGGTTTGTGAGATATTGTAGTCGAAATTAACTATCGAGTGTTTGCGAGTAAAGGATATAACCGAACACTTGGAGGCATTTAACATCATCCTATTGGAATAGCACCAATTGGTGAATACATCCAACTGGGATTGCAAGAATTCTGCGTCTTTGGCATTCCTGATAAGGTGAAATAGTTTAAAGTCATCGGCAAATGATAGTTTCTTGCACTTAAGCAAATGGTTTAGGTCGTTTAAATAGAGCAAAAATAGGAATGGTCCGAGATGACTACCCTAAGGAACTCCGGAGCTGATGGCAAATGGTGGAGTCGTGCAGTCGCCAATTTTCACTGCCATTTCACGTTCGGTTAGATACGAGTGGAGCCAGTCCAGGAAGGAGCCATTAAATCCAAGTCTGCTTAATTTGGAAACTGTTATCTGATGATTAATTTTGTCGAATGCCGCGGAGAAGTCGGTGTATATGGCATCTACCTGCAGTCTTGCTTGCAAGCATTGACTTATGAAAGATGTGTAAGATACCAAGTTTGTGGTAGTTGACCGTTTAATCATGAAGCCGTGTTGAGTCTCGGATATGTAGTTAGAGCAGTTATGAGTGATGAAATCGAGCACAATCAGTTCGAATAACTTAGACACTGCACATAATGCAGCTATTCCGCGATAATTCGAAATTTCGCTTTTGTTCCCTTTTTTGAACACTGGGAAAATGTATGATTTTTTCCATAAGTCGGGAAACATTCCTGATGACAGAGAGCTATTGAACAGCATTGATAATGGAAGCTGGAGACTATCAGAGCATTTTTTTAGTACGATAGATGGAATTCCATCGGGCCCTGGACTGGACGATGACTTCAGCTTAGAAAATGCTCTGCTGACTGTAGCGGGTGTAATAATAGGGTGAGAGCCGATTGGAGAACGTAGAGGAACGACGTTAGCAGCTTCGGAGATTTGATTATCAGTTAAGATTTCTTCAAAAAAACGCTACTGAAATATTGGCGGAAGAGGTTACATATTTCGGTAGGAGATGATGCTTGAACCCCGTCAAGTGACATATAAGATGGTAAACCAACTTCCTTCCTCTGGTCATTGACATGATTCCAGAAGCTTTTAGGGTTGGTTCTGAGTTTGTTCTGAATACGTTGGTTATAGGAATAGTAAAGAGCCTTATTCAATCGTTTATAGCGGTTATTGAGATATAAGTAATGAGATCTAAGGTGGAGTGAGGGTCTCTTCGTTAGTTTTCTTAATGCGGAACGTTTAGGTCTCTTCGTTAGTTTTCTTAATGCGGAACGTTTAGCGCATTTGTAGCGTTTCAAAGTGGAGTTAGACCAAGGTGGGTAGATTGGTTCACGGCATAGCTTCTTTGGTATGAATTTATCAATAGCATATGCTACAACATGAGTCCATGACATAACAGCAGAATTGCACTCACGATTGGATAACAGCGCGTTCCAGTCAAAATTTGAAAGAAATTGATTCATTGCCGCAAAGTTTCCGTTTTTAAAGTCATAGAATACAGCTTCAGCGGTGTTTTTAAAAATAACTGGTGAGCAATTGTGAATAGTTATTCGAAGTGGAGGATGATGGCGACAAGTTTTTACAAGCGTATCTGCAACATCTACTGTAAGTAAACCGGAAAGATATTGACTGGAAAAACAGAGGTCAAGCAAACGATTGTTGCTGTTGAAATTATCGTTCAACTGAACTAAACCGGCAGTATTATAGTCGTCCAGAAGTCTCAGAATATTTGAAGTTTTTGTAGAATAAGTAGCATCTGGGTACAGGTAGTTAGATGAGCAGCGGATCCATTTAATACCGGGAAGATTGAAATCGCCTAATACAATGATTTTATCATTCAAAGCCATTTGATCCGTTATCAATGACAGTGAGTTCAAATGTTGGTCGATTAAGCCATAATCAGACACACGATCGGGCGGAAAATAGAGAACGCAAACGTAAAGTGTATAATTTGAGAGCGTGAGAGCAATCCAAACTTGTTCGACACTGGCACAATCTGGGAGAGGTACGAGATGCGATTTGTATTCAGAACGGCAAGCTATTACAACTCCCCCCCGCTCTTCTTAGAACTATTTTGTTCGTTTCTATCCTGTCTATATACTGTATAAGAGCTACCAAAAATTTACCTCGATAGAGTGTTGTCGTTCAGCCAGGTTTCGGTAAATATATACAGATCATAGGCGCCGTCGGAGCACGCAAGACGATACTGATCGAGCGAACTATTTAAACCTCCGATATTCTGATAAAACAAATTTATACTAGAGTTGTTTGAAATTGCCGTGTTGTCTGGTAAAAAGTTTGCCCTTGCGTTGCGGGACGGGGATAGAATTGACGGTACGGTTGGGGTGCTCTTGTAAACGAGAGTGGGGATTGAGTGTTGCTGTTGAGGATCTCTTGTAAGCGAGGTGGCAAGAAGCGGGACGAACTCGGTCTGCGTTGCGTGTTTTGTTTTGGGCCGGGTGGTGCAAGCTGCTGTTTGGGATTGTAGTCTAAAAAAGGAGCGATTGTTACTCCGTTGGGCCAAAAGTCTTGTTTTGTAATTGACTCTTCAAATTCAGAAGGAACATTCAATTTGAATGAGATGAAAGATAGGGGACGATCTTGGTTTGGGCGCACTAACTTCAAGCACTGAATACGGTTACGGATACATTTGATGCGGGCTTGTACGTATGTAACAATATTTTCTTCTTTTTCGCTTGGCAAAAATCTAGTAAGATAGTACCAATTACCTTCGTAAGAGGCGACTGGTACATGCTGAGTGGTGGGGGCTACCAGAAGGGGTGTGAATTGATTGGCTTGGTTATCCTGACTGTCGTTACTATAGCCGTGTGATCCAGCAGGGCGAGGTACACGGAACTGATTGGGGCCAACGTATGGTATATTAGAGATAACATTGACTTGCCTGGCGGAGTTGTTTTGATTGATAAGCGGCGGGTTCCTTAATGTGTTCGTATCGACTAGCGTCGAATGGATGTAACGTGATGCAGCATGAGTTAAAGTAGTGGGTTGTGCAGTAGATGTAGATGACGAGGCGATACCAGATGATGAATGATTTTGTAGGGCGTTACAGAATGCGTTTGCGTTGGCGGAGCTGGTGGTAGTAGCAGTGACGAGTGGCGGTGGCAGTACAGATAGGCAGGCAGTGGCGGTAGGGGCTGGCGGGCGAGCTGATGCAGTACGTGGGGGCAGTGGGGCAAAGGTGATGTTGGTGGTGATCGTATTCAGCGCCGATGGAGTGGCATGTTGAGCATTAGTGGCGATCGGGTCAACGACGGTAGTTGTAGTTTCAGTTTCGGTTGGTTCGAAATCAGTTGTAATGGTATTAGTGGGTGCTGGGTTGAAATGTGAACTGGCAGCAGCAGTCGGTGCCGCGGCGGTGGAGTCGAAGAAGTCCATTCGGCTGTGAACGGATGGAGCAGAGGCATACGGTAGACCGCAGGTGGTACTGTTGTTAAGTTGATCGTTTGTGATTATGCCGTCGGAGTTTGAAGAGCCGGGTAGCAGATTCGTGTAACTATTCGAATCTGAAACGGAGGAAGCTATAATGTTTGTGGCAGAAGGACTGGATATAGGAAGGTATTTTATCAGGTTGCGACAGGGATGGTCTGGAAGTACTGCTTGTGCGAGGCCGTTTATTGTTGTCGTCAATTAACGATTCGTAGAGGTTGCTAATGTTGAATTGCAAATCGTCGAGAAACTCAAGGAATGGGGCGCCATCGTTGCTGATTTTATCCGCGATATTGCGAAGTCCTGAATGACAGCTTGGTTTCGTACATTGTTGAGAATACATACGACAGATAATCTGCATGGTATCCGACAAACCACCAATCAGTTTTAAAGCAGTGTTCGTGCGTTGTAGAACTAGATTCATTGTATCATTGAACGAATTGTTCCGGTTGGATTGGACTCGGCACTGGGGGCAAAGCCAACAAACACCAGGAGCATCTCGAATTGACTTGACGAGAGAGCTATTTAAATTGGCGCATTTGAGATGCAGGCCTTTAGAGCAGAGTTCGCATAAAATTTTGCCAATTCGCGATCCTGATCCACCAAAACGAGTATCGGCATCGCATTTGCTTCTTGTCATGTTGTCGGCGAGATGAAGCGATGACAAAAGCGTGAGTGCCTGTGGGTGCTTGCCGATCGTTGATGCGGTGAGTGTCGTAGAGCGAACAATGGCTTCTGATGTTAATTTGCAGAAAACTTTTTGCGATTGTAGGCACTAATTATGAAGCGTATTCCAGAAGTGAATAACTTAGAGAAGACGATCAAGAATCTTTCACTAAACAAAGTCCAAACTATTGAACAGGCGGTAGTATTTCACTGGTAATTGATCGAAGTTTGAAGCGCGGAAAATAACACTTGTAATGACTGGCTATACACTGAACCAAAAAAAAAAAAGATTTGATTGATTTGATTGATTTGATTGATTTGATTGATTTGATTGATTTGATTGATTTGATTGATTTGATTGATTTGATTGATTTGATTGATTTGATTGATTTGATTGATTTGATTGATTTGATTGATTTGATTGATTTGATTGATTTGATTGATTTGATTGATTTGATTGATTTGATTGATTTGATTGATTTGATTGATTTGATTGATTTGATTGATTTGATTGATTTGATTGATTTGATTGATTTGATTGATTTGATTGATTTGATTGATTTGATTGATTTGATTGATTTGATTGATTTGATTGATTTGATTGATTTGATTGATTTGATTGATTTGATTGATTTGATTGATTTGATTGATTTGATTGATTTGATTGATTTGATTGATTTGATTGATTTGATTGATTTGATTGATTTGATTGATTTGATTGATTTGATTGATTTGATTGATTTGATTGATTTGATTGATTTGATTGATTTGATTGATTTGATTGATTTGATTGATTTGATTGATTTGATTGATTTGATTGATTTGATTGATTTGATTGATTTGATTGATTTGATTGATTTGATTGATTTGATTGATTTGATTGATTTGATTGATTTGATTGATTTGATTGATTTGATTGATTTGATTGATTTGATTGATTTGATTGATTTGATTGATTTGATTGATTTGATTGATTTGATTGATTTGATTGATTTGATTGATTTGATTGATTTGATTGATTTGATTGATTTGATTGATTTGATTGATTTGATTGATTTGATTGATTTGATTGATTTGATTGATTTGATTGATTTGATTGATTTGATTGATTTGATTGATTTGATTGATTTGATTGATTTGATTGATTTGATTGATTTGATTGATTTGATTGATTTGATTGATTTGATTGATTTGATTGATTTGATTGATTTGATTGATTTGATTGATTTGATTGATTTGATTGATTTGATTGATTTGATTGATTTGATTGATTTGATTGATTTGATTGATTTGATTGATTTGATTGATTTGATTGATTTGATTGATTTGATTGATTTGATTGATTTGATTGATTTGATTGATTTGATTGATTTGATTGATTTGATTGATTTGATTGATTTGATTGATTTGATTGATTTGATTGATTTGATTGATTTGATTGATTTGATTGATTTGATTGATTTGATTGATTTGATTGATTTGATTGATTTGATTGATTTGATTGATTTGATTGATTTGATTGATTTGATTGATTTGATTGATTTGATTGATTTGATTGATTTGATTGATTTGATTGATTTGATTGATTTGATTGATTTGATTGATTTGATTGATTTGATTGATTTGATTGATTTGATTGATTTGATTGATTTGATTGATTTGATTGATTTGATTGATTTGATTGATTTGATTGATTTGATTGATTTGATTGATTTGATTGATTTGATTGATTTGATTGATTTGATTGATTTGATTGATTTGATTGATTTGATTGATTTGATTGATTTGATTGATTTGATTGATTTGATTGATTTGATTGATTTGATTGATTTGATTGATTTGATTGATTTGATTGATTTGATTGATTTGATTGATTTGATTGATTTGATTGATTTGATTGATTTGATTGATTTGATTGATTTGATTGATTTGATTGATTTGATTGATTTGATTGATTTGATTGATTTGATTGATTTGATTGATTTGATTGATTTGATTGATTTGATTGATTTGATTGATTTGATTGATTTGATTGATTTGATTGATTTGATTGATTTGATTGATTTGATTGATTTGATTGATTTGATTGATTTGATTGATTTGATTGATTTGATTGATTTGATTGATTTGATTGATTTGATTGATTTGATTGATTTGATTGATTTGATTGATTTGATTGATTTGATTGATTTGATTGATTTGATTGATTTGATTGATTTGATTGATTTGATTGATTTGATTGATTTGATTGATTTGATTGATTTGATTGATTTGATTGATTTGATTGATTTGATTGATTTGATTGATTTGATTGATTTGATTGATTTGATTGATTTGATTGATTTGATTGATTTGATTGATTTGATTGATTTGATTGATTTGATTGATTTGATTGATTTGATTGATTTGATTGATTTGATTGATTTGATTGATTTGATTGATTTGATTGATTTGATTGATTTGATTGATTTGATTGATTTGATTGATTTGATTGATTTGATTGATTTGATTGATTTGATTGATTTGATTGATTTGATTGATTTGATTGATTTGATTGATTTGATTGATTTGATTGATTTGATTGATTTGATTGATTTGATTGATTTGATTGATTTGATTGATTTGATTGATTTGATTGATTTGATTGATTTGATTGATTTGATTGATTTGATTGATTTGATTGATTTGATTGATTTGATTGATTTGATTGATTTGATTGATTTGATTGATTTGATTGATTTGATTGATTTGATTGATTTGATTGATTTGATTGATTTGATTGATTTGATTGATTTGATTGATTTGATTGATTTGATTGATTTGATTGATTTGATTGATTTGATTGATTTGATTGATTTGATTGATTTGATTGATTTGATTGATTTGATTGATTTGATTGATTTGATTGATTTGATTGATTTGATTGATTTGATTGATTTGATTGATTTGATTGATTTGATTGATTTGATTGATTTGATTGATTTGATTGATTTGATTGATTTGATTGATTTGATTGATTTGATTGATTTGATTGATTTGATTGATTTGATTGATTTGATTGATTTGATTGATTTGATTGATTTGATTGATTTGATTGATTTGATTGATTTGATTGATTTGATTGATTTGATTGATTTGATTGATTTGATTGATTTGATTGATTTGATTGATTTGATTGATTTGATTGATTTGATTGATTTGATTGATTTGATTGATTTGATTGATTTGATTGATTTGATTGATTTGATTGATTTGATTGATTTGATTGATTTGATTGATTTGATTGATTTGATTGATTTGATTGATTTGATTGATTTGATTGATTTGATTGATTTGATTGATTTGATTGATTTGATTGATTTGATTGATTTGATTGATTTGATTGATTTGATTGATTTGATTGATTTGATTGATTTGATTGATTTGATTGATTTGATTGATTTGATTGATTTGATTGATTTGATTGATTTGATTGATTTGATTGATTTGATTGATTTGATTGATTTGATTGATTTGATTGATTTGATTGATTTGATTGATTTGATTGATTTGATTGATTTGATTGATTTGATTGATTTGATTGATTTGATTGATTTGATTGATTTGATTGATTTGATTGATTTGATTGATTTGATTGATTTGATTGATTTGATTGATTTGATTGATTTGATTGATTTGATTGATTTGATTGATTTGATTGATTTGATTGATTTGATTGATTTGATTGATTTGATTGATTTGATTGATTTGATTGATTTGATTGATTTGATTGATTTGATTGATTTGATTGATTTGATTGATTTGATTGATTTGATTGATTTGATTGATTTGATTGATTTGATTGATTTGATTGATTTGATTGATTTGATTGATTTGATTGATTTGATTGATTTGATTGATTTGATTGATTTGATTGATTTGATTGATTTGATTGATTTGATTGATTTGATTGATTTGATTGATTTGATTGATTTGATTGATTTGATTGATTTGATTGATTTGATTGATTTGATTGATTTGATTGATTTGATTGATTTGATTGATTTGATTGATTTGATTGATTTGATTGATTTGATTGATTTGATTGATTTGATTGATTTGATTGATTTGATTGATTTGATTGATTTGATTGATTTGATTGATTTGATTGATTTGATTGATTTGATTGATTTGATTGATTTGATTGATTTGATTGATTTGATTGATTTGATTGATTTGATTGATTTGATTGATTTGATTGATTTGATTGATTTGATTGATTTGATTGATTTGATTGATTTGATTGATTTGATTGATTTGATTGATTTGATTGATTTGATTGATTTGATTGATTTGATTGATTTGATTGATTTGATTGATTTGATTGATTTGATTGATTTGATTGATTTGATTGATTTGATTGATTTGATTGATTTGATTGATTTGATTGATTTGATTGATTTGATTGATTTGATTGATTTGATTGATTTGATTGATTTGATTGATTTGATTGATTTGATTGATTTGATTGATTTGATTGATTTGATTGATTTGATTGATTTGATTGATTTGATTGATTTGATTGATTTGATTGATTTGATTGATTTGATTGATTTGATTGATTTGATTGATTTGATTGATTTGATTGATTTGATTGATTTGATTGATTTGATTGATTTGATTGATTTGATTGATTTGATTGATTTGATTGATTTGATTGATTTGATTGATTTGATTGATTTGATTGATTTGATTGATTTGATTGATTTGATTGATTTGATTGATTTGATTGATTTGATTGATTTGATTGATTTGATTGATTTGATTGATTTGATTGATTTGATTGATTTGATTGATTTGATTGATTTGATTGATTTGATTGATTTGATTGATTTGATTGATTTGATTGATTTGATTGATTTGATTGATTTGATTGATTTGATTGATTTGATTGATTTGATTGATTTGATTGATTTGATTGATTTGATTGATTTGATTGATTTGATTGATTTGATTGATTTGATTGATTTGATTGATTTGATTGATTTGATTGATTTGATTGATTTGATTGATTTGATTGATTTGATTGATTTGATTGATTTGATTGATTTGATTGATTTGATTGATTTGATTGATTTGATTGATTTGATTGATTTGATTGATTTGATTGATTTGATTGATTTGATTGATTTGATTGATTTGATTGATTTGATTGATTTGATTGATTTGATTGATTTGATTGATTTGATTGATTTGATTGATTTGATTGATTTGATTGATTTGATTGATTTGATTGATTTGATTGATTTGATTGATTTGATTGATTTGATTGATTTGATTGATTTGATTGATTTGATTGATTTGATTGATTTGATTGATTTGATTGATTTGATTGATTTGATTGATTTGATTGATTTGATTGATTTGATTGATTTGATTGATTTGATTGATTTGATTGATTTGATTGATTTGATTGATTTGATTGATTTGATTGATTTGATTGATTTGATTGATTTGATTGATTTGATTGATTTGATTGATTTGATTGATTTGATTGATTTGATTGATTTGATTGATTTGATTGATTTGATTGATTTGATTGATTTGATTGATTTGATTGATTTGATTGATTTGATTGATTTGATTGATTTGATTGATTTGATTGATTTGATTGATTTGATTGATTTGATTGATTTGATTGATTTGATTGATTTGATTGATTTGATTGATTTGATTGATTTGATTGATTTGATTGATTTGATTGATTTGATTGATTTGATTGATTTGATTGATTTGATTGATTTGATTGATTTGATTGATTTGATTGATTTGATTGATTTGATTGATTTGATTGATTTGATTGATTTGATTGATTTGATTGATTTGATTGATTTGATTGATTTGATTGATTTGATTGATTTGATTGATTTGATTGATTTGATTGATTTGATTGATTTGATTGATTTGATTGATTTGATTGATTTGATTGATTTGATTGATTTGATTGATTTGATTGATTTGATTGATTTGATTGATTTGATTGATTTGATTGATTTGATTGATTTGATTGATTTGATTGATTTGATTGATTTGATTGATTTGATTGATTTGATTGATTTGATTGATTTGATTGATTTGATTGATTTGATTGATTTGATTGATTTGATTGATTTGATTGATTTGATTGATTTGATTGATTTGATTGATTTGATTGATTTGATTGATTTGATTGATTTGATTGATTTGATTGATTTGATTGATTTGATTGATTTGATTGATTTGATTGATTTGATTGATTTGATTGATTTGATTGATTTGATTGATTTGATTGATTTGATTGATTTGATTGATTTGATTGATTTGATTGATTTGATTGATTTGATTGATTTGATTGATTTGATTGATTTGATTGATTTGATTGATTTGATTGATTTGATTGATTTGATTGATTTGATTGATTTGATTGATTTGATTGATTTGATTGATTTGATTGATTTGATTGATTTGATTGATTTGATTGATTTGATTGATTTGATTGATTTGATTGATTTGATTGATTTGATTGATTTGATTGATTTGATTGATTTGATTGATTTGATTGATTTGATTGATTTGATTGATTTGATTGATTTGATTGATTTGATTGATTTGATTGATTTGATTGATTTGATTGATTTGATTGATTTGATTGATTTGATTGATTTGATTGATTTGATTGATTTGATTGATTTGATTGATTTGATTGATTTGATTGATTTGATTGATTTGATTGATTTGATTGATTTGATTGATTTGATTGATTTGATTGATTTGATTGATTTGATTGATTTGATTGATTTGATTGATTTGATTGATTTGATTGATTTGATTGATTTGATTGATTTGATTGATTTGATTGATTTGATTGATTTGATTGATTTGATTGATTTGATTGATTTGATTGATTTGATTGATTTGATTGATTTGATTGATTTGATTGATTTGATTGATTTGATTGATTTGATTGATTTGATTGATTTGATTGATTTGATTGATTTGATTGATTTGATTGATTTGATTGATTTGATTGATTTGATTGATTTGATTGATTTGATTGATTTGATTGATTTGATTGATTTGATTGATTTGATTGATTTGATTGATTTGATTGATTTGATTGATTTGATTGATTTGATTGATTTGATTGATTTGATTGATTTGATTGATTTGATTGATTTGATTGATTTGATTGATTTGATTGATTTGATTGATTTGATTGATTTGATTGATTTGATTGATTTGATTGATTTGATTGATTTGATTGATTTGATTGATTTGATTGATTTGATTGATTTGATTGATTTGATTGATTTGATTGATTTGATTGATTTGATTGATTTGATTGATTTGATTGATTTGATTGATTTGATTGATTTGATTGATTTGATTGATTTGATTGATTTGATTGATTTGATTGATTTGATTGATTTGATTGATTTGATTGATTTGATTGATTTGATTGATTTGATTGATTTGATTGATTTGATTGATTTGATTGATTTGATTGATTTGATTGATTTGATTGATTTGATTGATTTGATTGATTTGATTGATTTGATTGATTTGATTGATTTGATTGATTTGATTTGATTGATTTGATTGATTTGATTGATTTGATTGATTTGATTGATTTGATTGATTTGATTGATTTGATTGATTTGATTGATTTGCTTGTTTGATTGATTTGATTGATTTGATTGATTTGATTGATTTGATTGATTTGATTGATTTGATTGATTTGATTGATTTGATTGATGATTTGATTGATTTGATTGATTTGATTGATTTGATTGATTTGATTGATTTGATTGATTTGATTGATTTGATTGATTTGATTGATTTGATTGATTTGATTGATTTGATTGATTTGATTGATTTGATTGATTTGATTGATTTGATTGATTTGATTGATTTGATTGATTGTGATTGATTTGATTGATTTGATTGATTTGATTGATTTGATTGATTTGATTGATTTGATTGATTGATTGATTTGATTGATTTGATTGATTTGATTGATTTGATTGATTTGATTGATTTGATTGATTTGATTGATTTGATTGATTGATTTGATTGATTTGATTGATTTGATTGATTTGATTGATTTGATTGATTGATTTGATTGATTTGATTGATTTGATTGATTTGATTGATTTGATTGATTTGATTGATTTGATTGATTCGATTGATTCGATTGATTTGATTGATTTGATTGATTTGATTGATTTGATTGATTTGATTGATTTGATTGATTTGATTGATTTGATTGATTTGATTGATTTGATTGATTTGATTGATTGATTGATTTGATTGATTTGATTGATTTGATTGATTTGATTGATTTGATTGATTTGATTGATTTGATTGATTTGATTGATTTGATTGATTTGATTGATTTGATTGATTTGATTGATTTGATTGATTTGATTGATTTGATTGATTTGATTGATTTGATTGATTTGATTGATTTGATTGATTTGATTGATTTGATTGATTTGATTGATTTGATTGATTTGATTGATTTGATTGATTTGATTGATTTGATTGATTTGATTGATTTGATTGATTTGATTGATTTGATTGATTTGATTGATTTGATTGATTTGATTGATTTGATTGATTTGATTGATTTGATTGATTTGATTGATTTGATTGATTTGATTGATTTGATTGATTTGATTGATTTGATTGATTTGATTGATTTGATTGATTTGATTGATTTGATTGATTTGATTGATTTGATTGATTTGATTGATTTGATTGATTTGATTGATTTGATTGATTTGATTGATTTGATTGATTTGATTGATTTGATTGATTTGATTGATTTGATTGATTTGATTGATTTGATTGATTTGATTGATTTGATTGATTTGATTGATTTGATTGATTTGATTGATTTGATTGATTTGATTGATTTGATTGATTTGATTGATTTGATTGATTTGATTGATTTGATTGATTTGATTGATTTGATTGATTTGATTGATTTGATTGATTTGATTGATTTGATTGATTTGATTGATTTGATTGATTTGATTGATTTGATTGATTTGATTGATTTGATTGATTTGATTGATTTGATTGATTTGATTGATTTGATTGATTTGATTGATTTGATTGATTTGATTGATTTGATTGATTTGATTGATTTGATTGATTTGATTGATTTGATTGATTTGATTGATTTGATTGATTTGATTGATTTGATTGATTTGATTGATTTGATTGATTTGATTGATTTGATTGATTTGATTGATTTGATTGATTTGATTGATTTGATTGATTTGATTGATTTGATTGATTTGATTGATTTGATTGATTTGATTGATTTGATTGATTTGATTGATTTGATTGATTTGATTGATTTGATTGATTTGATTGATTTGATTGATTTGATTGATTTGATTGATTTGATTGATTTGATTGATTTGATTGATTTGATTGATTTGATTGATTTGATTGATTTGATTGATTTGATTGATTTGATTGATTTGATTGATTTGATTGATTTGATTGATTTGATTGATTTGATTGATTTGATTGATTTGATTGATTTGATTGATTTGATTGATTTGATTGATTTGATTGATTTGATTGATTTGATTGATTTGATTCATCTGATTCATCTGATTCATTTGATTCATCTGATTCATTTGATTCATTTAATTCATTTGATTCATTTGATTCATTTGATTCATTTGATTCATTTGATTCATTTGATTCATTTGATTCATTTGATTCATTTGATTCATTTGATTCATTTGATTCATTTTATTCATTTTATTCATTTGATTTATCTGATTCATTTATTTGATTGATTTGATTGATTTGATTGATTTGATTGATTTGATTGATTTGATTGATTTGATTCATCTGATTCATCTGATTCATTTGATTCATCTGATTCATTTGATTCATTTAATTCATTTGATTCATTTGATTCATTTGATTCATTTGATTCATTTGATTCATTTGATTCATTTGATTCATTTGATTCATTTGATTCATTTGATTCATTTGATTCATTTTATTCATTTTATTCATTTGATTTATCTGATTCATTTTATTCATATCTTTAATTTTATGCATTTCATGCTCAGTCATTCGTTTTATTTCATTCAATTTGTTAGTATGAGTCAATTTATTCTATTAATCTTATAACTATTTCTAAATATAATCATAATTTTTATGTAATAACCTAATCTAATTTGATTCGTGTATATTATAATTTTGATTTCCATTAATTTTTCTACTCATTTTATGAATTTAAAAATCTATTGTTTCGGTCGTTTTGTGGATTTCTATAATTTATTCATTTTATTTGAGATTTTGTTCGTGCAAGACTAGAAACTGTTTTCATGCCACTTCTAGTTGGGTGCCTACTTCTCGTGAGTTCTGCAAACTAATCCAATAGTGAAATGTGTAAGAAATGTCTCATCTCACTGCTAGGTGGATTAAATCGGTTTTTTACTGGCCTTCTGCTGGTTTTTCCTACCATTAAAACAGATGACAATCACAGCTTACAGTGTTCAGTTGCCTTTTTTATCTCACCGCGAGTGCAGTGGAAGTGCCCTGCTTGCTGATTTATTCGGTCATTTGATCACCATTTCTGCCTGGAACTGCTGCTATTAGACTATCAGCACCGGTGCGTAAGCAAATGCGTGTGTATTTTGATTACGCTAAACGATAATATTTTATTTAGACACCCGTTTTCGCATCGGCGTTGGTGAATAGGTTGCCAAAATAATAATCTGTTTTTACACCGGTAGTTGTTATTATAGTTACGTTACATTTTTTTGCAATCATGCAATGCTAGAAAGAAAATACATTTATTTATTGAATTCAATAAAACCATTTCAGTAACAAACATCGTTCTCTTTTCTAAAAATATTATTTTGCAATGATTGTAAAATTATTCAAACTGGAAATGTTTATTGAGATTAAAAGTTAATTATTGTTTAAATGAACAAAATGCTCATACCATTAATTTTGCCGTTTGAAGCAATAAACATTGTATTATTGAATTGAATAAGACATTTTTTTGTTCACATATGCTAAAATTTTCTATATAATAACAATTCTAAGAAATGTTATGGGTTCGGAACGGACGACCAATTCTATTAACTAATGTTTGCCCAGAAGTTATTGTCTGAAGCACATACTACGGCCGCTCTGAATCAGGAGTGTAATGAAAAGGATCTCATGCTAGATATTACAAACAGACTTGCGGAGAAGGAACCTTTACGACCATTTTCGGAGAAGGAACCTTTACGACCATTTTGCGGAAACAGTTTATACGAACGATCAGTTTCGAATACGCTTTCGTTTTTATGTATTTCGAAGCCTTTGAAGAGGAGCTAATACTATATTGAAAAGAGAAAGTTGGGTTTTACCAAATTATACGGAAGTCATCTGACGTACGTCCTTCAGACGCTGCAGTCAAATATATTCGGATGGGAGAAAAATTGCGCGTTAATGTATGTGAGAATACTGCCATACCCCAGGTAATAGACGTTTACACTGATTTTTACATAAATTTTGTAGCCCAAATGTCCATCAGCTGTGGTCATATTGTAGACAGCAGAGACGGGTAAACATATCTGGGTTTTAAGTATATTCAAAGGCAATTTTGAATCGCAGAATAGTGGGCTTATTCATGAATACTTGGTACGCTGGATTGTAACCATTCGAAATGAAAACATTACTGTACAACTTGGGCAGAACAGTATACAGTAAAACAAAAATACACTCAAGTTTTTTTTACGCGGTTTTTTTGCGCGGTATTTTTTACGCGGTTTTTTTACGCGGATTTTGAAATTTACGCGGTTTTCATTTACGCGGATTTTGAAATTTACGCGGTTTTCATTCACGCGGTTTTTGAAATTTACGCGGTTTTCATTTACGCGGATTTTGGAATTTACGCAGTATCCATCAATGAGGTTCCCTTTATCGCGGATTCTTAAATTTAAGTGGTCTTCATTTACGCGGATTTTGAAATTTACGCGGTTTTCATTTACGCGGATTTTGAAATTTACGCGGTTTTCATTTACGCGGATTTTGAAATTTACGCGGTTTTCATTTACGCGGTTTTTGAAATTTACGCGGTTTTCATTTACGCGGTTTTTGAAATTTACGCGGTTTTCATTTACGCGGATTTTGGAACTTACGCGGTATCCATCAATGAGGTTCCCTTTATCGCGGATTCTTAAATTTAAGTGGTCTTCATTTACGCGGATTTTGAAATTTACGTGGTTTTCATTTACGCGGATTTTGAAATTTACGCGGTTTTCATTTACGCGGATTTTGAAATTTATGCGGTTTTCATTTACGCGGATTTTGAAATTTACGCGGTTTTCATTCACGCGGTTTTCATTTACGCGGCTCGTATCCCCGCGTAAAAAAACCTGAGTGTAATTAAGTGATAGTATTTTATGTGTTGCTTCAATAATAATATTAACTTGCGTAACATGTGTTGTTTTCCTAGGTTGATACACGGAGCACGTTGTTATAGTAATCATATCTCATCTAACTAACCTAGAACTAGAATCAGGAATCAGTAGCGACTGTTTCAAATAGCACGTTCCCCATGTTGTTCGGAGATTTGTGCTTAAAAGACAATTATCAAAATTCACGTTGAGAGGAAGTTTCAAACCAATATTCACCAAACACATCTAGTGCTCGTGAACAAAAGGAGTATCGTCAACTCTTTCGTGACTGCTGTGAATTGCGATGAACCAAAAATAGTTTCTCCGGAATTTCCCCTCAATGTGGATTTTGACCCATACCAAAAGTAATTTTACTTTTGCTATTAATAAATGACATCCAATTCAGATTGTATGTGTAAAACATATAACTATATTTCAGTGACTTCAACCGAGTTACACAATAAATTAATATGGAGTGAATTGAAAACCCACTGTTTCGTGGCTTATAGCACTTTATTCTTGATACTATTCCATATAATTTATTTTACATTGTTTCAAATTTAATTTATTTATTTTAATTTATTTATTTATAATTGATATCAACAGACACAGTGTGGTCCTAATGATTATTTCTTAATCTATTTAAAAAGTCAAATTGTAATCTGCTACGTGGAATGTGAAGATCGAACTCGGATGACACTCTGTTGAAGGTCCGCTGCAAACCAATGATGGCACCGTTTACTCCATGGTTAGTCCGGCGAAGAGGTAATCGGAGGAATAAATTATTGCGAAGAGCACGGGGGCGAACGTTCATATTTATCGCACTGAGAAGCTCGGGGCAGTCAATTCGATCTTGCAAAATATCCGAAATCGTCATAGCACGGAATAGATCCCGCCGCACTTGCAATATATCGAGTCCAATAAGCAAACCCCGGCTTTCGTAACTTGGCAGCTGGTGAGGGTTGCTCCAAGGCAATCGACGAAGGGCAAAACGAACAAATCTGCGCTGTACTGTCTCAATTCGATGGACACCGTTAAGATAATGAGGGTTCCACACAACTGATCAATATTCCAGAGTTGATCGAACGAGTGAGCAGTAGAGAGATTTCAAGCAGTAAATATTTGAAAAATGTTTAGATATTCTCACTATGAACCCCAAACAGCGTGATGCCTTTGCGACAATATAGCTGATATGCTGTTTAAACGTCAGTTGTTCATCGAGAAAAACTCCGAGATCTTTGACACAATCGTCAATCGTGGATTCAGCTAGACAGTAATCGAATCGAATTGGCTTTTTTTTTCCTCGAGAACGTAATGACCGTACATTTCTTGGGGTTTAGGGTCATTCGGTTGAACTCGCACCATTCCGCAAAGGTTACCAGTTGGCGTTGAAGGAAAGCTGCATCATCAGTATTCCGGATTCTATGGTATAACTTGAGGTCGTCGGCGAAAGACAACCGTGGTCCTTCCAGACAAAAGTTGACGTCGTTGAAATACAGAAGAAAAATCAATGGACCGAGATGGCTGCCTTGTGGAATACCAGATGAAGCAAAGAACTCTTCGGATACACAATCACCTATCTTGACTGCTAGACGACGATCACTGAGATACGATTGCATCCAACGGAGAATATTAGTACCAAAGCCAAGTCTATCCAACTTTACCACTGCAATAGCGTGATTAATCTTGTCAAAGGCAGCTGAAAGATCCGTGTAGATAGCGTCAGTTTGAAGTCCGTCGGACATGGCATCTGTAACATATGTTGTGAACGACAGAAGATTCGTAGATGTTGAACGTTTCGGCATAAATCCATGCTGAGTCTCGGAGATATACTGTTTGCAGTGGCTGGAGATGGGTTCCAACACAGCCATTTCAAACAGCTTAGGAACTGCGCTTAGCGTTGTAATACCACGGTAGTTGTCAACTACCTTTTTATCACCTTTTTTGTGAACTGGAAACATGAAGGAGGATTTCCAGAGTTCGAGAAATACTCCGGTTGTTAGCGACAATTGAAATAGATGACAAAGAGGTTCAATTAGAGCGGCGGAGCATTTTTTTAAAATAATAGTTGGTATACCATCTGGGCCTGCCGAAGTTGAAGCCTTCATTTTGCCAATCGCCAGTTGTACCATATTATTGTCGATATTGATAGAGTTCAAAGACTGGTATGATTGAGGTACATTAAGAGCCGCGCGTGAAACCTGGGTCGGTGTCAGATTCTCGTTGGAGAAAACACTCGCGAACTTTTCAGGGAATAGTTGGCAAATCTCCTGTAAACTAGAGCTCATACGTCCTCCATAGCTCATCGTTGAAGGCAACCCGGATTCCTTTCTTTGCTCGTTTACATGCTTCCAGAATGTTTTAGGTTCGGACTTCAACTTACGTTGCACGTTTCGCAAGTAATCGGCATGGCAACGCTTCGATGTCTTTTTATAGACTTGGTTAACATGAACGTAGTGTTGTCACAGCACGTAGCCCCCAAACTTGGAGTACTTCTTCAGAGCGGCTCTTTTAGTCGCTTTTAACCGTCTCAGTTCTGCAGTGTGCCACGCTGGGTGCTTAGATTGAAGGCCACTTCTTTTGGGTACATAGCGATCGATAGCATAGCTCATAACATTGGAGAAGGTCTGCACTGCAACGTTGACATCATCATTGTCGAGAATTTCAGTCCAGTGGATATTCGACAGGAAGCCAATAATCCTATTATAGTCGGCTTTTCTAAAATTATAGCTGACGGTGTCAGAAGCATTGCAGTCATGCTTCACTCGAATCGCTTCAAGCACTATATGCAGAGGAGGGTGGTGTCTAACAGTTTTTGCCAGGGGGAATGGTGCTGCGGTAACTTTTGGAGCGTAGTCAGATTTGCTCGAAAAACAAAGATCAAGGATTCTGTTGTTCTCGTTCACCACATTATTCGTTTGGCGCAGCAGATTTAGACTGTAGCAGTCAAGCAAACTGGTGATACCATTATGAAAAGATGACAGTTCGGGATCAGTGAACATAAATCCGTCAGAAGCAGAGCGCCATTTTAATCCGGAGAAATTGAAATCGCCAACAATCAGGATCTCATCAACCGGGCTTGCTTGAGCGGAAATCCGTTCCAGTGACTCAGTATGTGAATCAATCAATGTCGAATCGCGAGTGCGGTCCGGTGGGAGATAAACCACGCAAAGAAAAAGTGCGTAGCCAGCCAGTTTGATTCGCACCCACACCTGCTCGACACAGACCCCCAAAGTATCGTCAATCAGTTGCGCTTTCAATCGACGATGGATAGCCACAAGTACCCCGCCGCCGGTAGCCTTGAGACTGTTGCGTGAGCTGCGATCAGTACGGAAAACATCGTAGTTGGCACCAAATGCTTGCACTGACAGAGTGCTATCGCTAAGCCACGTCTCTGTGAGGGCGATTATGTCGAAGCATTCATACGAACTTGCTATCAAATAATCGTCGATTCCTGAATTCATACCGCCGGCATTCTGATAATATATGTGTAGGTTTGAATGCCGCGATTGACTGGAAGCGAGGAGCTGATCAATGCTTGCATTAACAAAATCAGGTTTGCCCAACAAACATTTCGTGGTTTTATAAACGTTTTAACAGTTGCTTTATTCAGCTCTAGCTGAACATTGGAAGTATACGTGTAATCATATATCGTTTATTCCACCCTTAAACATCCGGGATTTGGAGAATTTATTCAGCTTGTCTGTTTAAGACACATGAAAGAACAATTCTTCAGCACGTATACAGCCTGAAGAAAACCACAGTACAGCTTTATCAATAAACCTTTTCGTTACCGCTATTCAGCTGAGAGAATTATCATAGGAAAATTGTTAAAAAAGACATTTATTTCAAGTTACACACGCCATCAATCTCTTTGGAAGCCATATTCTTTTATTAGTGTTACGTTACAGTTAAAGAAAAATTGTATTACCTTGTTGGAAGTCATATCACGTACCTGGATCCGAACCAGCAACCTGTTGAATACTAAGCACTTACCTTACTGTCTGCACCAATCTTGCATACATCGAATGCTTAAGATTTCACCGATGTACCGACAAGTCTAGGCTGCTGAATAGAGTCTGTACAAAGGCTACAGTAGCCTTCTATAGATTTGAGTGAACCTATTTGGCTTGGGTTCGAATCCCAACCTACGATAATTTTTTATTTCAATTTTTTTAAATTAATAATTTTTAGAACATTCGGGAATTTTAAATTAGATAATTTTTTTTATTTCCAAAATGATGATTATAGTCGTTTTGTTTCCAAGGTGAGGATTTATGGTTGTCACAAAACATTTAGATAAGTAAAAATGGGTGTTATATGAAAGTGGTGGTAACTGAATGATGGATTGAAGTCATTTATAATTCTAAGGTGGCAATCTCCTCAATTTATTTACCACTCCCTGCCAAATGATTTTCTTTCCATTGCGATTTTTTTTGGTAAGCGCACGTCGCTGTTCGAATTCAATAGTTTATTTATTTATATCAACTAAGTTCGCCAGCGTGAATAATCATTTCATTGTACCTTTGTTTGCAAGTCGATGGATAGAAAAAAATCATGGTGACAATGCTGGTGTCAAATATTTATAGCGACGTTGGAACAAAAAGTTTCTCTTGTGTTCAATATGAGAATATTCATGTTTCACAAGTAAACAGACCGTTTCGAATTAAAAGGAAAATTTACATAAACGAGGGCGCGTGTGATTTGGTAAGCTTGTACATTGAAAAACTGTAAATCGTGTATTTCCCGTGGTGAAAACTCAGTAGATATAAAAAAAACTAAATAAACTTTCTTTATTTCTTTATTCGTTTATTGATCTATAGCTCCTTAACTGTAATATATGCAAAACATCTCAATTGGAATATACCGAAATAATAAATAAAATCCTTCACTTAATAGTAAAAAAAAATTGTGTGTGTGTTGGGACTCAAACCCAGGTCGGTTGCCATTCCTCGTGATTTGCTAATCGCGCCAATTTTTGTAGTAGTTACAATTACCTTTGTTAAACACATAATTCAGCTAAAAGTCAAAGGTGGTATAACGGCAAATGTAAAGGTAGAAACAACCTTTTGAAGACATGTAGTGCAGCTTAATGATTAAAGGTAATAGTATTGGTAACAGCATCGTTTATTCAACTCGCAATTCAGTCTAATTAAGATGGTTGAATAAAAGCTTTAATATTGTCGCTATTACATTTATTAGCAGTATAGTTCAGCCTAGTTGAACTGGCGAATACTGGATTTTAAATAGGCTGAATAAACTGTTAATGTTTAAATAGTTCAGCGAAAGTTTTATTCAGCTTACATAACCTTTAATCTGCTTTAAATCAACACGTAGTCTTATAGTTCAGCTCCTAATGTTTGTTGGGTGTACTTGCCGTTGGTATCGATTTGGAAGACCCCTTCACCACTCCTGCACACAGGACCGGGACGACTGGTGAACGCTGACTGCAATGGCTCGACTGTGGCAGGGGGATCAAGGGCTTCCATAGTGCTAGCTGCAGTGCGTCCCAGGGTGCGATGAGTCATACCAGCATAGCATAGAGTGCTTAGTCCTTCTGTGATCGTTGTAAAGCCGAATGTGCTATGAAGAGACGTGCTCGTTACGATGGGATCAAAATTTTGTTTTTGACATTGAAGATTCACAGCGGCGGTAGAGTTGTGTTCATCAGCAGACTGTAAGTGAAATTTACATTGAGGGCGTGCAGCATCTTGTATTGCTTCGGAAGGACATACACCCTTCTTGGCTTTACCTGACACAGAAGAAGTCGCCGATTCGTCAGGTAGACCGAGATTGCTCGCCGGGGTACAAGAAGATGGACAGACGAGTTTATCCAGAACAGCTTGGCGTTACTGTCCACCACCAGATGGATTCTTCTCCGCCGCAATCCTGATGATAGGTCGTTGGATTTTTGAATTGGTCACAAATTCACGGAAGTAGATGTTCTCCGGCCAAGAGTCTTTGGACAGAGCCTTATCCCATGTATGATTTGCTAACGCCAACTTTGAAAGTAATGAAGCAGAGATGAGAGATCTTTGTCTTTAGGAACTAGACGAACTATTCTCGGTTGCAGATTCTCCCCCAGACAATCTTTCACAAGGGTAGAAACTTCATCATACGTCGTGCTGGGATCGAATGCTGACATGTAAACCCATAACAGCTCCTCAGGTGAATCCACGAATATTAGGAATTTTTGTTTTGAGCGAATCATCTTCGCGTTTGCACTTGGGTGTGTTTGAAACTGGATTATATTCAGCAATTCGTTTCCAAGGCGTTATAGTTGGGGATAACGGTTTTGAGTCAACTTTAACCGAGAGAGCTTTGACGACATCTTTCAAATCGGCTATGTCATTCTTTATAGATTTCAGAGAATTGTCGTCAGGCACTATGTCGCAACAACGCGAAGCCATTCTACGGAAATTATCATTCGAGAATAAGTCAGCACAGCCGTTGCACATCCAGAATAGATTCCGTGGGTGGGTTCCCAGGACGTCACGAACATCATAATCCATCTTGACGCATATCATGTGGAACGAATTACCGCAGTATCCACGACATGTGATTCGATCAGAATCATTAACCACTTTCGAACAGTTGTTACAAGCCATGCTTTTGATGTAGAAATAACGCCTAGCAGGTATGCAATATGCGCAGGCAAACGCTAACGGGTAACGTGCGTCAATGGAAGCGAACTTGCACGCAACGTGCGACAACTCAGCTACCCACCAGCAGATGTCGCCTTTGGCGAAAAAATTGAGCGTAACGTACTGTGCAGTGATAATGTCAAGTGAAAACAAAAATCACAAACAAAAACTATCACTTTCACGAATCAACACTAGCAGATATAATCGTGCTTGAAGTCACGAAATTTCAATGCACACGTA
Organism: Topomyia yanbarensis; assembly: GCF_030247195.1. Lineage (NCBI taxonomy): Eukaryota > Metazoa > Arthropoda > Insecta > Diptera > Culicidae > Topomyia > Topomyia yanbarensis. The sequence goes on along the minus strand of NC_080670.1, from coordinate 95,336,702 downwards.
CTACCGAATAACACGATAAACGGATAAAACAAGAATAAAAAGAATCGCGAGTGTAAAACATTAAAAATATCAAAAAAAACTATCACCTCTACTGACGACCGGAATATAGCAAACAGTGATGCCAATATCTTTGTTACAAAAAAGCATAATAAACTGAATATAGTGTCTTGTTTCGACGATTGGAATATTTCGCCATTATATTAACTAACTAATACTTTTCTTGCATGTTCTCCGAAAGAAGAATATTTGTTTACATTGCACGATAGGTAGTCATCTAACTGTTCGATAGGTAGATTTGGGTTGACTCTGTGCGAGCCTTTATAACATAAACAAGGCCTTGGCAACAAGTAGCCGCTATCCGGCGCTACTATCGGCCAATAGGCTTCCAGTAATCGATATATGAACTTTGCGTGCACCTATGGGTGAAAAAAATTCAATCGGAAATTCTGGTTGGTTCTATTTCGTATTCGTAATTCGTATTCCGGCTGATTTCCCGAAAAAGCTTAACTGTGTAGTATTCCGGCGCCAATAACACAACTAATTCTAATTACAATCGGTTGTATCACTGGAGCTGAAATACTAACTACAACTACATCTACTTCAAGAAATAAACATTAAGTGCGTACCCTAGAGCAAATTGGTACACACGAATTCGTGGCGCATTTAAAAAAATGCATTTAATTTCCATTTTTGCAACAACTTTGCACTCCCTCACAGAAAAGTTTGTTTGACAAACGTCCTACGCTGATCCACTTTGTTCGACGTTTTGCTGAAAGTAGGGCAAGTTTTTGTAGGGTTTTGACGTCTTACACGCAAAGCAAAATACATTACACGCAACGCAAAATATATTATGAATTTCTATTTTGATGGAAAGAAATGCATTTAATTTCGCTGATTTTTAAAAATGCATCACAAGTGATCTGCCCCTAGCGTTCGCTGCTTACCAAATTGGTCATCAAATCCACATCCATGTATCCACAGTTTGCATAAAATTGTCGGAGTAAGTCAAAAACTATTGCAACGAATTAACAAAAGTGGCTATCCCAGAATTATAGGACATTTCTACATTGTTCGACGCGGAATACTTCTAGTAAATTTATAATAAACATCTTGAAACAAGCAATTTCATTGTCCAACAATAAATTATAAAGTTAATTAACATTTTGTGTTACTGTTTCTAAGAACAATATAAGAAATGTTAAAATGTATTAAAAATATCATTTTTATAAGTTAAGTACAACCACCCAACCACGTCTACTCCCGCCCTCCCCTTATTTACAGACTAAGTGAATTGAATTCCAAGTGCATTCACGTGGGCCACAGCCTTGTCCAACTAACGAATTTGATTCGCTAGTTGGACCGACTGATAAATGTCAAAAACTCTCCAAAGGAGATGTTGGCAGTGTAAATGCATCTGTTCATATCTCTAAATATTGTCAGAAAATTGGACATGAGATTTTGACGTTCAGATGCTTTTTAGTTGGATAATGGTCCAACTAGCGGAGGTCCAACTAAAAAGTGTCTAACGAGCGAATCACGACTGTACACCACAACACAATATTATCCCTCGAAAATATGATGAACCACCGGATGAAATGAGATGGTGATGATGTAACAGGTGTGATCTGTGTCCTGCCATGCGTACCTATTAGCAATTAAATCCAGCGTTTTTGAGCTAAGCGCTGCAGAGTATGTGATAAACCATTATCGTTGTGATCTTCTTTTTACTACTGGTCCTGAATTAAAAACTTTGCGCGAGAAAAATACACGCATTTTCTTTCTTCTCGAATCTTAGTTTCCACAGTCCCCACAATCATCACCATTTGTTCACAGCGATTTTCGATTTTCGTTGGACACTATCATTAGCTTTCGTATTGGCCTCCACATATAAAAATTTTCGGGCTTTTACAAGCTTCAAAGCCAATGAAATTCCGCTTCTTGCTAGCATCCCATCAATCGGATCCTGGGACACATCATGCCCAGCTTGACATAAATCTTCCAGTTCAATCCAAGCTGCTTAGATGCACTAATTTTTACTTCCACGCGGAAAACATACAGCATAATCAAAACTGTGGGTAATTGAATACAAACAAATACTGTTCATTGTATCAAACGACAAAATAATTGGTGTGAATCGAGGTTTGAAAGTATATTTTCATTAAAGTTACAATAAACTTTTAATTTCAATAATTGTTTTAATTTCTGTAAACTTTAAAAAAATGTTTTTTTTTCCAATTCGTTTATTTGATAAGGCAGGTTTGCGTTAGCTTAAAGGTGCCAATTTTGTTTTGTTTCACATTTTAAATTACTTAAAACTAGGGGCTTGCATATTGATTTTTGAAATTAAACTAAGGCTAATTTATAGCTATACATATACACAAGGGGGTAGTATAATTTTCGTAAGATTAGAGGGGTCATTTAGTTTTTATGGCAATATGGTTTGACATTTTTAGCAATGAGATTATTGGAGCAAATAATGTTTAACTAAGGGGGAAAATTTTTACGACTATCTTAAAAGTAGAAATAATTAGAAGGCGTGATTAAATTTTGTAAAGATTCGGAGACATTAATTAGAGTTATTTTATGTGGTAGTAGAGTTGGGCATTTTAAACGAGATCATATAATATAATAGTTAAAACTAGAAAAGGCAAGAAGAGCTAAATGCTTCATGAAGATATTTGAGGGGGGGGGGGGGGGGAAGGGGTGTTACTTCTGTGTATAAGAGTCAGGGGAAGTAGGGTGGACAAACATGGCAGGGGGAGAACATTGTTTCAGTTTCAGACTTCGGGAGATCAACGGATGGATTACAGAATCAGGGTGGTCTTCATCAGGAAGAATCATGTACTGGGACGCCGGGTGGTCGTTCTCGAGATGGCAGGGGTTTCTCCAGACGATTTCGTAGTGCGGCTCAGATGTTGATCGGCTACATTTCGAATTGTGCGTGTGATGTTCGTGCTTTAGGTCCCGTGTTTGTTGGCTCATTCGACAGGGATGTTTTGTGTCGCCTTGGAGTCGCATCAAACCATCGTGGGTGTATGGTACAGGTGGAAGAGAGCGTTTCTGAGAATGATAAGGAAAAAGGGGCAGTTAAAGTTGGATATTGATGGTTTTTATGAAGGTGTATATAAGGGACATATAGAGGACATCGCGGCTTGCCAACACATCTCGAACCGGGACGTTGGGTGGTCTTCCTCGGGCCCGGAGGGTGTCCATAAGCCGAGACCTGGCGGAACTGTACTCGGTGCACGCCCAGACTATGTGCTCTATATCGTGATAACCGTCGCCACAAGCGCAGATACCACTCTCCACGAGCCCAATACGTCGGAGATGTGCATCCAGCGTGTAATGGTTCGCCATGAGTCGGGACATCACACGAATGAAGTCACGACCCACATCCATCCCCTTGAACCAAGGTTTCGTCGATACCTTAGGGACTATCGAATGTAGCCACCTTCCTAGCTCCCCATTGCTCCACGAGGTTTGCCAACTTTCGAGAGTTCTCTGATGAGTAATACTGAAAAATTCGTGGAAGCAAATTGGTCTTTCAAAAACGTCACCTTCAATGGCACCCACCTTAGCTAAGGAGTCCGCCTTCTCATTGCCCGGAATGGAGCAATGAGAAGGGACCCACACCAAGGTAATCTGGAAAGATTTGTCAGATAAAGCACTCAGTAGCTCCCGTATTTTCCCCAAAAAATACGAGGAATGCTTTCCATGTTTCATCGAGCGAATAGCGTCAATAGAACTCAGACTATCCGAGACGATGAAGTAATGGTCTGCGGGTAATGTGTCAATGACTCCAAGGGTATACTGAATAGCAGCTAGTTCTGCGGCGTAAACTGAAGCAAGGTCACTGAGTTTGTAGGAGGCGGTGAACTTTTGATTGAAAATACCGAAGCCAGTGGACCCTTCGAGGTTTGATCCGTCAGTATAAAACATCTTAGAACAGTCGACTTCTCGGAATTTATTATAAAAAATATTTGGAACCATGGTCCGGAATTCCAATAATCTCATCTTTCATGGATGTGTCGAAGAAAACAGTAGATTCAGAAGTATTTATGAAATGCACACGGTTGGGATTGTAAGAAGAAGGATTAATATTTTGCGCCATGTAGTCAAAGTACAGGGACATAAAACGGGTCTGAGAATTGAGCTCAACAAGCCTTTCAAAATTTTCAATCACCAACGGGTTCAAGATATCGCATCGAATGAGCAATCGATATGAGAGTTCCCAAAATCGATTTTTCAGCGGGAGAACGCCCGACAGGACTTCGAGACTCATCGTATGGGTCGACTGCATGCACCCTAAGGCGATACGCAAACAACGATACTGAATTCTTTCGAGTTTGATGAAATGTATGTTCGCGGCGGATCGAAAGCAGAAGCATCCGTATTCCAGTACCGACAGTATCGTTGTTTGATACAACCTAATTAGGTCTCCTGGGTGGGCACCCCACCACGTTCCGGTTATTGTACGAAGAAAGTTGATCCTTTGCTGGCATTTCTGTTTCAGATACCGAATATGGCATCCCCAAGTACCTTTCGAGTCGAACCAGACCCCTAGATATTTTACTGTGAAGACCTGAGCTATAGTTTGACCCATTAATAGAAGCTGTAGTTGTGCTGGTTCACGCTTCCTAGAAAATACAACTAGCTCAGTTTTCTCCGTGGAGAATTCGATACCCAGCTTAATAGCCCATGCAGACAATTTGTCCAAGGTATTCTGTAATGGTCCTTGTAGATCGACAGCTTTGGGTCCCGTAACAGACACCACGCCATCGTCTGCAAGTTGTCTTAACGTGCAGGAATTGTCAAGAAATTCATCAATGTCGTTGACGTAGAAATTGTATAACAGGGGGCTTAGACATGAGCCCTGGGGAAGGCCCATGTAGCTAAATCGTGATGTCGATAAGTCATCATGCGAAAAATGCATGTGCTTTTCCGACAACAAGTTTAGTAAAAAGTTGTTTAAAGTCGCTGAAAGACCATGCTGGTGCAGCTTCTCTGAAAGAATGTTGATAGAAACTGAATCAAAAGCCCCCTTTATATCTAGGAACACTGATGCCATCTGCTCTTTACTAGCATAGGCCATTTGAATTTCGGTTGAGAGCAACGCAAGACAATCGTTCGTCCCTTTGCCTTTGCGAAAGCCAAATTGTGTATCTGACAGTAAGCCATTTGCTTCGACCCAATTGTCGAGGCGGGATAGGATCATTTTCTCGAACAACTTTCGGATACAAGATAGCATTGCGATCGGTCGATACGAATTGTGGTCGGAGGCTGGTTTTCCTGGTTTTTGGATGGCGATGACCTTCACTTGCCTCCAATCGTGTGGGACAATGTTAGCCTCAAGAAACTTATTAAATAAGTTCAACAAGCGTCTCTTGGCAGAGTCTGGCAGATTCTTCAACAAGTTGAATTTGATTCTGTCTGGCCCTGGAGCTTTATTGTTACACGACAAGAGAGCAAGTGAGAACTCCACCATCGAAAAAGGTGTTTCGTTCGCGTTATCGTGACGGGACGCGGCGCGGTAGATCTTCTGTGCCGGGGCGGAATCCGGACAAACCTTCTTGGCGAAATCGAATATCCAACGGTTTGAATATTCCACGCTCTCATTAGTACTGTTTCGATTTCGCATACGTCGGGCTGTTCCCCAAAGAGTGCTCATCGATGTTTCTCTCGTTAATCCGTCGACGAACCGGCGCCAATAACCGCGTTTTTTGGCTTTCATCAAACTCTTCATTCGCTTGTCTAACGTCGCGTACTATCGAAAACTAGCGGGTAACCCGTCGTTCCGGAAGGTCTTAAACGCGACGGCCTTCTCTGCGTACACGTCTGAGCACTCTTTATCCCACCAGGGATTGGGAGAACGTTTTTGTATGTTCGCGCCGGGTACTGGCTTAGTCTGAGCTTGATTCGCGCTGTCGAGAATCAAGCCAGCCAAAAAGCTGTACTCTTCCTCCGGAGGAAGTTCTTGAGTAGATTCGATGTTGTCGGATATCGCGGCAGCATAGCTCTTCCAATCGATATTTCGTGTGAGGTCATACGAAATATTGATTGTTTCCAATGGCCTTGAGCCGTTATTGATTGAGACTACGATCGGCAGATGGTCGCTACCGTGGGGATCAGGGATTACCTTCCACGCGCATTCTAACTTTAGCGAGGTCGAGCAAAGGGATAAATCTAATGCGCTTGGGCGCGCTGGTGGGGGAGGAATCCGTGTCATTTCACCCGTGTTTAGAATTGTCATGTTGAAGTTGTCGCAAATATTGTGAATTAAAGAGGAACGGTTATCATCATAAAGGCAACCCCATTCCGTACCGTGAGAGTTAAAGTCGCCTAAAACTAGTCGCGGTGCAGGCAGGGATTCTATGATGTCATGTAGCCGGCGATGCCCAATCGCGGTGTTGGGGGGAATATATATGGAAGCTATGCAAAGATCTTTGCCTTTGGTTGTTACTTGACAAGCGACAACTTCAATACCTGTTATCGAGGGAAGGTTAATTCTGTAGAAGGAATAGCGCTTTTTGATCCCCAAAAGCACTCCTCCATAGGGGGTGTCTCGATCCAGGCGAATAATATTAAAGTCGTGGAAGTTGAGATCTATGTCGGAAGTTAACCAAGTTTCACATAATGCAAATGCATCGCAACTCAAATTATTTATTAAAATTTTGAAGGAATCGATTTTCGGGATGATACTTCTGCAATTCCACTGTAGAACAGTGATCAAATCCGTGACCTCGTTCGATGAGTTAGCCATCGAAGGATACAATCGCTGAAAGGAGGGGCCATTTAGCAGTCAACTGCTTCAAAAATGTTCTTACTGTAGGGAGAAAAGCTAACATAAGACTTTTAATAGGATCAGTTATATTGAATGTTTTTATTATCCAGTCCACAATGTCCGAGAGTTTGATAATTCCAGTGCCGCGATAATTCTCGAACTGAAACAGAGGAACACTTGGGATTTTTGATGTTCCGGGAAGTGCTGGGAACTCCTTCTCTGAGTTTAATCCTCCGAGACCAGGAGCTAATTGCTTCGGTTTGGTTGCAACACTTCCAATAGATGTGACTTTCTGAGTCCCGTCAAGGGATACCTTCTGGCCTTTACAACGAACTTTAGGAGAGGAAATGTTCCTCCTCTTCCTATAACTTCTAGGCGCCCTAGTAGATGTTCCCTCTTGTGGGTCATCAGCCTCGCCCTCGTTAGGAGGCAAGTGAGCATAGATGTTTGTTGAGGTTGGTGGTGTAGCTTTCTTTAGCATTTCTGCGAAAGAACGTTCGGATCGTCCAGCAAGGGAACGTTTTAGTTTATCCCCGCGTAGTTTGTACGCGGGACATGCCGAGATATCATGCAGATTCTCTGCACAGTAAGGACACTTCTCAGCATTCTTACTGCACGAATCATCTAGATGATTCTCCCCGCATTTTCCACAGCGGGCCTTATTGCTACAATGGGTGTGACCCAATTGTTTACACTGTGACCCAATTGTTTACACTTTGTGCAATTCATGACCCGCGGCACAAACAGACGCACAGGCAGACGAACCTTGTGCAAGAGGACGTAATTTGGCAAAGCGGTACCAGCGAAGGTCAACCGATAAGAGTTTGATTGGGGGTACGTTTTTGAACCATCCCCCGCAACTACTACTGAGTGCAAACGCTTGCACTCGAGTATTTTCACTGGCTGAAGTAAGCGGTCTCTGAAACGGCCAACCCCGTACTGCAGCAGATCCTCGCATGTCAAACTGTCATCGGTGACAACGCCTTCAGACTGTACTTTCACAGCTGGAATATACACGTGATAGTCCTTCGTAAAGTGCTCGCAGCAAGCAATATCGTTTGCCTGCTTTGAGTTAGTCAGCACGACCCTCAGCCTGTCTGAGCGGACCTTTTTTATTTCGATCACAGCCGAGAACCGTTCCGTCAGGTCTTTTGAAATCTGTAATAGATTCAGCGATTTTGTTTTGGGCCGAAAGAAGACCACAAAGGGACCGGTCGAGAGCTCTGGATATTGTTTGGGTCGGGGGAGAGCCTTAGGAGTCGATTCGATCTCCATTTGGCCATCCGGGGAGGAAGCCATCGACACCGTCAACGCACGGGGTCAGCACCCGCGCAGACGGGAAAAAGCCGAAAAATTTATCAAAAAGGTAGATTTCACTTATCTGTATACTCGTTTCCCACGACGCACCAGTCCAGCTTAAATAGCTGGTTATTGTTCAATCCTCGCTTTACGAACAAAAGGTTGAGGAATGTGGCCTAACGGTTAACACACGCACAAAAGAAAATAAAAGTCCAAACCTCGAAGAGGCAGAGAATGGCAAAATAACCTTGAACGCGGATTACTGCACTATTCTTTTTCCAACAGACCGAAAACAAAACACTTCTATCTCGATCGAGCGATGCGTAGAGACTGACGATTTAAAAAAATGTTATTGAATTCAATCAAATAATTTATTGTCGCACAACCGATAGTTTTATTTATTGAGCTCAATCCATAATTTTATTTAAAATAAAAATCTTCCACGAGTCGAATCAAACTTCACGCAGAACACTTCTGCATAACATTTATCGCAAGATCCTATTTTTTACATTTTCCTTTGTTTTGCCTCCTTTCTGCGAATAGCAGCGTTGGCGTCGGTTGGACGAAGTTACCAAATATACACTCGCTGTAAACCGAAAGTTTCCATTTCCCAACCTGTTTACCAACCGCCGGTGCGGTGTCGTGTTATGACGGCGGTTAGCAAATCGCTTTTACCCACGCTCCGGGGCTGTTAGTCTTACGACGGTTTATTGCCACTGACCTTCACAGCTCACCGCTAGGGATCCTACTTGGGATACGGACAACGCTAGCAGGGTTGTTAATCGATAATTAATCGTCATCGTCGATAACGTTAACCACCCGTCAACGTCATCGGAAACTCCGTTAACGATAATGTATCGTCGCCTTCATCGTCATCGTCGATAATAGACCTTTCTCGTCCGACCCAACCCCCTTTTTTCTTACTTTTATTCAAAAGACTACACATTTTTAAGAATGTTTCCGTTGAAATGAGACTTTTTAGAGCTATCGTGATTTTTTAATGATTTTTTTTAAATTTGAAAAATGCAAGAATGTTGAGTATGTTTTTCACCTTTGCAAGAATGGTGGGACTCAAAATGTGTGTTTGGGCAACACTGTTTTGTATATTTTTGCTTGAGTTCCTGGCAACGTGACAAATGAAGTGGTGAGTCGCGGTACAAAGTTCATTGGTTATGTAAACAAACTAAACTGAACCTCAATGTTGTCTATAAAGGTGTGGCAATCCCGAGGCAAAACATTTGATGGTGTATGTGAAACAGGCGATATTTTCAAAATGTTCGTGAAAGCTCTCTATGCATACATTATCGTACAAGGAAGTGAAACCTGGTGATGTAGAACTAGTTGTTTACACATTTTCCATAGTAGTGAATCGTCGGTAATCATTTCATTTCGATTACATTTGCTGTTTGAATTATCGGATTAACTCGATGAAAATGCCGAAGTGTGCTATTAAAACATGTGGAATCACCACATATAAAATTAAAACAACCGGTAAGCGAATTACACTACATGCATTGCCACAAAACAAGTCCATTCGCCAGAAATGGTTGAAATTTTGCGAACTTCCTCCAAATACCACTGGCATATACGTTTGCTCGCTGCATTTTAGTGCAGCTGATTACGAAAACCGATATTTACAAAACTCGCGAGCTACTCTCTCGAAAGAAGGTAAGGTGAATAATTTCATATTCTTACTAGTATCAAATATGTTCGAACAAATTTTCCAGCCGTGCCGTTGTTACGTACACCTCTTCCAGAAAATGTATCTGCACGGTCAAAACGAGCCGCCCGCAAAGAACAGTGTGCTTTGGTTGCGGAGCTGCTGGATTACCATGATACGACAGAGAGAAGTCCTCATACTCGTTGGAATTGCTGCAGCGATGGAAAAGCGTGTTTCAGAATTGCTTCAAAACCAATTGGAAAACGACGATTATGTAATCAGTGTACAGAAAGCTAACAACTCAAATGAGCGCACAGATGAAATCTTCGTTCCTGTGTTGCACAGTACGCTACTGAGCAGTGATGATAATACCAGCAAAGTGGAACGTTTAGTTTTCATCGATGGCATTTCTGCGACAGAGGCAGATAATGGAAATATAAACGTTGCATCAGATTTCCGGTTTAAACAATCCAACGAAGGATTTGAAAATGGATTAGAAGCGCTTTGTAATGCCATGCAGATTATTGAATCTGAAGTACAACATGAACGACTAGACTCAAACACTGCTATTGAGCCCTTTGTCCCTGCAGCATCGAGCGCAATTAGTCGCACAAATGCCGAGCGGAGGAAGTTACCAAAGTGGCATACGATCACAGAGTTGCGTTCAGTGGTAAGCGAACATCAACGAGTAATCCGACGGCTGAGATCACAGGTAGAATCCAACTGATTAATTGAATAGTGGTTTCTCTAACATTTACACTTTTAGTTACGAGCTAAAGATACAATAATCCGGTCTCTACAAAAACAAATAAGTATCCAGGCAATCAACAGTGAGAAGCAAATACTTGAACTCACTGAAAACGTTGAACTTCTTCAAAAGTCCTGTAAGGATGTCGGAACTGTTTCGGAAAAATTCGTTCAGGATCGTGTGCGCTCTGCTTTTCTTCGGATTTTTACTCCAAACCAAGTCGACTTGATCTTAGGCGTGAAGAAGCAGGTAGTTTGGAATTCAGAGGAGATCGCTATGGCATTCTCTTTGAGGTAAAATGATGTTTTAGAAATTATGACATGAAATAGTAATACAATGATTTACTACGTTTTTTATTATTTCAGATATCACAGCCAACCTGGATATGAAATCGTTCGCAATGATTTCAAAATTCCCTTACCGTGTCTACGAAGCCTTCGTGAATGGGCATCGGGCATTCTAACCGATGTTTTAACTTTGCTTGGAATCGCCGGAAAACACATATCGCAACGTGAGCGAGTAGTTGTTCTAGGATTTGATGAAATGTCCGTGAATGCAACTGTTGAGCATGATAAAAGGAACGACAACATACTCGGGCCGCACAAAGAGTTGCAAGTTGTATCCGCTCGTGGACTGTTCGCAAAATGGAAGCAACCTATTTTCGCTGATTTTGATCGACAGATGTCTAAAACAATTCTGGATGATCTAATTTCTCGATTGTATGCAATTGGGTTTCATTCGTTATCGAGCACTCAGTCGAGATAGAAGTCTTTTGTCATCGGTCCGTACACTCTATAGCGACAAATAGTGTTAATCTGCGTTCAAGGTTATTTGCACACTCTACGCCTAGTTGAGGTTTCAGTATTTTTCCCTTCTTTTGTGTTTCTGTTTCTGTACCGTTAGCCGGTCAGTGAAGTGAAGCAGTGTTCTTCTAGTAAGCCGTCTGGATACCGTTACCTACACAAGCTAAGTATTAGTTTTCGTTTCCCCTTCTTGGTTGTCTTAATAACGTGCACTGGGCAATAGGCCCGTGCAAAAATGACTTCCCCTGACGGCGGTTCGTCTCAAGGTGAGATGGACGTCGAAACAAAATCGGCTCCCCGGCTCAAAGTATATCCGAGCTCGGCCACCGGGCCATTTGTGATCTTCTTTCGGACCAAAGAAAAAAAGTGTTTGAATCTGTTGCAGATTTCTCGCGTTCTGACAGACCGGTATTCGGCCGTGACAGAAATATCGAAAATTCGCCCTGATAAGCTTCGGGTGGTTGTTAACAGTTCAACTCAGGCAAATGATATTGCTGGCTACGAGCCCTTTACGAGGGAGTACAGGGTGTATATTCCAGCTAGCAGGGTTGAAGTCAGTGGGGTCGTTTCCGATTCGAGTCTGAATTGCGAGGACCTGCTAAAATATGGGACTGGCTGTTTCAAAGACCCCATGCTTAAGCCAGTGAAGATACTGGAATGCAAACGTTTGCATTCAGCATCAGTCGCAGCTGACGGGAAGAAAACATACGTCAACTCAGACTCTTATCGGGTGACCTTCGCCGGCTCTGCCCTGCCCAATTACCTCCTCTTTGACAAGGTTCGTCTACCTATTCGCCTCTTTGTGCCGCGGGTCATGAACTGTACTAATTGCAAACAATTGGGACACACAGCCTCCCATTGTAGCAATAAAGCCCGCTGTGGGAAATGCGGTGGGAATCATGCGGATGATTCCTGTGGTAGAGATGTCGAAAAGTGTCTCTACTGGGGGGGAAACCCACATGATCTCCCTTCATGTCCCGCGTACAAACAGCGCGAGGAAAATCTTAAGCGTTCCCTTCAGGGACGCTCAAAGCGATCTTTTGCAGAAATGCTTAAGATAGCTACGCCACCTGTCTCTACGAACATCTTTACCAACTTGTCTACTGACGAAGGCGACTGTGATGAACCCCAGGAGGGAACATCTTCTGCTGTGCCTAGAAGTAGTAGAAAAAGGAAGAACATTTCCTCTTCCAAGCTTCGTCGTAAAGGCCAGAAGGTGTCTCTTCATGGTCCCCCTAAAATAACTACTCAAGGAAGTACTGTTGTAAAACCGAAGCAAGTCGCTCCCGGTCTCAGTAACCTGAGCTCAGAAAAGGAGTTCCCAGCACTTCCAGGAACATCAAAAACCCCAAGTGTTCCCATATCTCAGCCAGAGAAAGAAAACAGTGCTGGCTTAATAAATTTCTCTGACATTGTGGACCGTATTCTTACAGCGTTGAACATTTCTGACCCCCTTAAAAGTATCTTGATAAGCTTTCTCCCCGCAGTAAAAACATTCTTGATGCAGTTCACTGCGAAATGGCCCCTCCTTTCAGCGATTGTATCCTTCGATGGCTAATTCATCGAACGAGGTCAAGGATTTAATCACTGTTCTACAGTGGAATTGCAGAAGCATTATCCCGAAAATCGATTCGTTTAAAATCTTACTAAATAATTTGAAATGCGATGCATTTGCCCTATGCGAGACATGGCTCACTTCAGAAATAACCCTACACTTCCACGATTTTAATATTATTCGCTTGGATCGAGAAGACTCTTACGGAGGAGTACTTTTGGGGATCAAAAAGTGCTATTCTTTCAATCGGATCGACCTCCCCTCGACACCAGGCATTGAAGTTGTCGCTTGCCAAACCAGAATTAAAGGCAAAGACCTTTGCATTGCTTCCACCTACATCCCCCCTAGAGCCTCAGTTAGCCACCGACGGCTTTGCGATATTGCGGAACTCCTCCCCGCACCCAGGCTAGTTTTAGGTGACTTCAACTCCCACGGCACGGCATGGGGTTGCCTTCATGACGATAATCGATCTACCCTACTCCATGAGCTTTGCGACAACTTCAATATGACCATTTTGAATACGGGTGAAATGACACGGATTCCTGCCCCTCCAGCGCGTCCGAGCGCCTTAGACCTGTCCCTCTGCTCGACATCCCTGCGGTTAGATTGCATGTGGAAGGTAGTCTCTGATCCCCATGGCAGCGACCATCTGCCAATCGTAATTAATATTGCTAACGGTTCAGGGCCACCGAATACAATCAATGTTTCGTATGACCTCACACGAAATATTGATTGGAAGAGCTACGCGTCCGCGATATCCGAAAAAATAGAATCGACACAAGAGCTTCCTCCGGAGGAAGAGTACAGGTTCCTGGCTGGCTTGATTCTCGATACCGCGATTCAAGCTCAGACTAAACGCGTACCAGACGCGAATTCACGCGGGCGTCCTCCCAATCCATGGTGGGACAAAGAGTGCTCAGACGTGTACGCGGAGAAGGCCGCTGCGTATAAGACCTTCCGGGACGACGGGCTGCCAGCTAGCTACCGACAGTACGCGATGGCGGAAACGCGCATGAAGAGTTTGATAAAAGCCAAAAAACGTAGCTACTGGCGCCGGTTCGTCGACGGACTAACGAGAGAAACATCGATGAGCACTCTTTGGAGTACGGCCCGGCGCTTACGAAACCGAAACAGTACCAATGAGAGCGTGGAATATTCAAACCGTTGGATATTCGATTTTGCCAAGAAGGTTTGTCCGGATTCCGCCCCGGCACAGAAGATCTACCGCGCCGCGTCCCCTCAAAATAACGCGAACGAAACACCGTTTTCGATGGTGGAGTTCTCACTTGCTCTCTTATCATGTAAAAATAAAGCCCCAGGGCCAGACAGAATCAAATTTAACTTGTTAAAGAATCTGCCAGACTCTGCCAAGAGACGCTTGTTGAATTTATTTAATAAGTTTCTTGAGGGTAATATTGTCCCTCATGACTGGAGGCAAGTGAAGGTCATCGCCATTCAAAAACCAGGAAAACCAGCCTCCGACCACAACTCGTATCGACCGATTGCAATGCTGTCCTGTATCCGAAAGTTATTCGACAAAATGATCTTGTTTCGCCTCGATAATTGGGTTGAAGCAAATGGCTTACTGTCAGATACACAATTTGGTTTCCGCAAAGGCAAAGGGACGAACGATTGTCTTGCGTTGCTCTCAACAGAAATTCAAATGGCTTATGCTAGCAAAGAGCAGATGGCATCAGTTTTCCTAGATATAAAGGGGGCTTTTGATTCAGTTTCTATAAAAATTCTTTCTGAGAAGCTGCACCAGCATGGTCTTTCACCGACTCTAAACAACTTTTTGCTAAACTTGCTGTCTGAAAAACATATGCATTTTTCGCATGGTGATTTATCGACATCACGAATTAGCTACATGGGTCTTCCTCAGGGCTCATGTCTAAGCCCCCTTCTCTATAACTTTTACGTGAATGACATTGACGAATGTCTTGTCAATTCGTGCACGCTAAGGCAGCTTGCAGATGACGGTGTGGTCTCTGTTACAGGTCCCAAAGCCGTCGATCTGCAAGGACCATTGCAAGATACCTTGAACAATTTGTCTGCTTGGGCCCTCCAGCTAGGTATCGAGTTCTCCACGGAGAAAACTGAGCTAGTCGTATTTTCAAGGAAGCGTGAACCAGCGCAACTACAGCTTCAATTAATGGGTCAAACTATTGCTCAGGTTTCAACTTTCAAATATCTCGGGGTCTGGTTCGACTCTAAAGGAACCTGGGGATGTCACATTAGGTATCTGAAACAGAAGTGCCAGCAAAGGATCAACTTTCTCCGTACAATAACCGGAACATGGTGGGGTGCCCACCCAGGAGACCTGTTCAGGCTGTACCAAACAACAATATTGTCGGTGAAGGAGTACGGGAGTTTCTGTTTCCGCTCCGCTGCGAATATACATTTCATCAAACTAGAGCGAATCCAATATTGTTGTTTGCGTATTGCTTTGGGTTGCATGCACTCGACACATACGATGAGTTTAGAAGTGCTGGCGGGCGTCCTTCCGCTGAAAAATCGATTTTGGGAACTCTCATATCGATTTCTCATCCGATGCGATATCTTGAACCCGTTAGTAATTGCAAATTTCGAAAGGCTTGTCGAGCTCAATTCTCAAACCCGATTTATGTCCTTGTACTTCGATTACATGGCACAAAATATCAATCCTTCTTCATACTATCCCAACCGTGTCAATCTCTTTCATGCTTCTGATTCAACTGTATTCTTCGACACATCCATGAAAGACGAGATTCGTGGAATCCCGGATCACATACGTCCGAAAGTGATCCCAAGCATCTTTCATAGTAAATTTCGAGAAGTCGACTGCAACAGGATGTTTTACACCGACGGGTCAAGCCTCGACGGCTCCACTGGCTTCGGTATATTCAATCAAAACCTCACCGCCTCATTCAAACTCAATGATCCTGCTTCAGTTTACGTCGCAGAACTTGCTGCTATTCAGTATACCCTTGGGATCATTGATACTTTGCCCACCGATCATTACTTTATTGTCTCGGATAGCCTCAGCTCAATCGAGTCTCTCCGTTCAATGAAACCTAGAAAGCACATTCCATATTTTCTGGGGAAAATCTGGGAGCGCCTGCGTGCTTTGTCTGTAAGATCGTACAAGATTACCTTAGTTTGGGTTCCCTCGCATTGCTCCATTCCAGGTAATGAAGAAGCGGACTCTTTAGCTAAGGCGGGCGCTTTACAAGGTGACATATATGAAAGACCAATTAGCTTCAGCGAATTTTTCAGTATCACTCATCAGAGAACCCTCGAAAGTTGGCAAACTTCATGGAGCAATGGTGAACTGGGAAGGTGGCTACATTCGATAATCCCTAAGGTATCGACGAAACCTTGGTTCAGAGGGATGGATGTGGGTCGGGATTTCATTCGCGTGATGTCTCGGCTCATGTCCACTCACTACACGCTGGACGCACATCTCCGGCGTATTGGGCTCGTGGATAGCGGTATCTGCGCTTGTGGTAACGGTTATCACGAAATCGAACATGTTGTCTGGGCATGCGCCGAGTACTGTTCTGCCAAATCTCAACTATTCGATTCCCTTCGGGCCCGAGGAAGATCACCCAATGTCCCGGTTCGAGATGTACTAGCAAGCCGCGATATTCTCTACATGTCCCTTATATACACGTTCCTCAAAACCATCAATATCCAAATTTAAATGCCCCTATCTTTTCTCTTATTATTCCCAGCCCTCTTCCGCCTACCGTACCACAACGATGGTTTGATACGACTCCAAGACGAGACAAAACATCTGTCGAATGAACCAACAACACGAGATCTACAGTACAACATCACACACGCAGCGCGGTGTGTTCCCGATCCGTATCTGAGCCGTACTACGAAATCGTCTGGAGGAACCCCTGCCGGCTCGAGGAAAACCGCCCGGCGTCCCAATACTTGATACATCCGTTCGAATCTGTAATCCTGGTCGTTGATTCCTGATGCCGGAAACTGAAAGTTTATATCCCCCCCGTTCAGCCTTGTCCACCCTCTCTTCCATGTCTCTGATACACAGATGTATGACTTCACCCCTTCTCCTCTTGAATATCTTCCCAAAACTTATGTGCCCCCTATCTTCTAGTGTTAGTTGATCAATCCGTTCGAATCTGTAATCCTGGCCGTTAATTCCTGATGCCGGAAACTGAAAGTTTATATCTCACCCCCCCCCCCCCCCCTTCAGCCTTGTCCGCTCTCCCTCCCATGTCTCTGATACACAGATGTATGACTTCACCCCCTTCTCCCCTTGAATATATTCCCAAAACTTATGTGCTTAGTTTTAGTTGATCAATATTTAATCTCGTTAAGAAATGCCCAAGAGTACCACTACTTTAAAATAGCCCTAATTAATTCCCCTTAATCTTGAACCACTCTTTCTAGTTATTTCTAGTTAATAAGCTTGTAAAATGTTCCGCTTAGTTAATAATTAATTTCTCCTACAATCTCCCTTCTAAAAATCATAAAGTGAATTACTATACAAAGAACACACAAAATGATCCGTCCCCCAAATCTTACGAATATTATATTATACCCTCTTTTATATGTATAAGTTAGCTGTAAAGTTTTTTTTTAGTTTCATTACATAAAACAAAATAATATTGAAATGTGTAACCCCCTAGTTTTAAGATATTCAAAATGTAAAACAATGAAAAAATGGCACCTTTAAGCTAACGCAAACGTGCCTTATCAAATAAACAAATTGAAAAAAAAAACTCATGGTTTGATGTAATGAACTCCCACCAAATTTATCAACCAGTACCCACGAAAAAATGCTACGGTCTAAATTTAACCATCCAAAATAAAGTTCTGGACAACATGGCCATCATGATGACAAACATAAGAACCTTGAGTAAACACGCGTTACCTGCGGCATCCCATCTTCAGGTACTTTCGCATAAAAAGACTAATTGATATATGGTCATGAGTAATGTTTCGTAACTATTTATTTGTAGATATTTAAAAAGGCTGTATTGGTTTCGATTATATCTGTTAAACAACTATTCATCCTTATGCACAAAGTATACGATATTTCATTTTTAATGACTTTCAAGTTAAACCAAGATTTGATTGAAAACCTCTTCGCTATATTAAGATTAAACGGTGGGACACACGATCATCCTTCACCTCTTCAAGCATTAGATCGGCATCGTTTAGTTATACTTGGTAAAAATTTACCGCTCAGCTGAAAAGGAATCAAAATGCGGACAACATATTTGTGGAGGAAGATTATTTGATTACTAAGGTGTTCAGACGAAAAAAAATCCCTACTGATTCAAGTACCGTGTCCGAAGATATGTTCAACGATGAAGATGATGTTGAATCTTGGGAATATACACCGAAAAATCGTTCCCTAAAAGTATTGGATGGTATGCAATATGCTTTTGGATACATGGCTCGTACAATGGTGAAGGAATTTCCAAATATGGGAGATTATATGCGTTCATTAGAGGATACCAAAGATGGATTTAACAAAGAAAACTACGTTGAAGATTTGTCTTACGGTGGATTAATGCAACCTTCGAGCGATTGGGTGGAAGTTGCTGATCGCATGGACTCTTGTTTCACATGGATGCATGATACCGACGAGGATTTAAACGAGCCAGGCTTCAGGAACCCGAAAAATGTCCGGGAACGCACAATTCGGAAACTACGAAAAGAATTTCCTGATGTGCCTGAGCGTGTTATTAATGAATACACAAAAAAACGGATAAATATACGAATCAGGCATCTACAAAAAACGATTCAGGAACAAAAAAATGCATAAATAGAAAAATTTTAACCGAAATCGACGCAGTGCAGTTGGCGATACCAATAAAGGTATCGATGAACGCAGTGCAGTGATACGAAAAAAATCTCGAAAGCTGATTCACATTATTAACTAACAATAAAAATATCTAACGTACACAACTTTTTTGTCAAAACCATATAGAAACTACCCGAAATGCCCACAAGTCTTTTAAAGTTGGAAAATCGATTTTTAACTAAAACATAATAATATTATTCAATAATTAGTTCATTATATGCTATATCTATCAGAGAATCAATTAGTTTTATACCTTCTAAAAAAGTATTTTAAGTTGAACTATTTACCGATAAACAAAATAAATTCTTTTCAATTTCGTATTACATCCCTTGGACCAACATTCATTTCTACGTCACACATTTTAACTTGCTGATTATTTACTTATTAGGCTTACGTACATTATCAAAGGGAGACTTGCTCCCCACCTTAGCTTGATCACATTGACTGAACCTCACGGTGGAGAACATTGCATGATGATGTTTAACCTCACTTTTTTGACAGTTCAGAGAGATTGTTTACATGGTCTTGGAATTTTTGTTGATTCGATCATAGTATGAGAAACTTGGTTTGGTTCGCTGCCAAATGTTAACACTTTCCAAACAAGGTCGCTCAGCTGTAATTTTTTATTTGATGTCGGCACTAGGGGCAGATCACTCTAAGAATGTATAACAAATTTGCATCAAATTAGAAAAAATGCATTTAATTTTCATTTTTGCATCAGCTTGGCACTCCCTCGCAGAAAAGTTTGTACAAACGTCCTACGCTGATCCACTTTGTTCGACGTTTTGTTAAATGTAGGCAGGGTGGCCAGATAGAATTCCTTAATATCGGTAGGGTCAAAGAGAATAGGGAAAGAGACGCAGAGTGAAAATCAGTCAAAACGGCAACACTCCTTTTACGATGGTTTCAACACTAGAATTTTGGCAACCGCTTCCAAAGGCAGCACTTCAAATGACTCCTATTATATTTTGAAAACAAACCTTTTGTCGATCGTTGGATTTGTTTATCAAACGATGTGCATTTCGAAACAAAGAGATGAAATAATTCTAAAACTTGTTTTTACTCATACATATACTCTAAAATGCACCTTACAATCACGATTGCACTAAATTCTGACGAAAATTCAAATTTCTTTTTTGAAAGATGTACAATACTTATCTCCTCCAACTCAGGCATGAGTAATGTTTATTTACATTGCACGATTGGTCTGCTCAATAAGGTATTTTTGGCTTCACACTATTCGTCTCTTTCCCTATTCTCTTTGGGTAGGGTCACTAAAAGTTTATCGGTAGTTATCGGTAGGCCGGGTTGTTGTCCCAAAAACGTAGTATCACAGAGAACAGATATCCATGATCGAACAAAAATATTTAAAAAACGTGTGTAAACATTTGAATTAATATACGAAAAACACTAGCGCCGCCACACCAACCTATCCCAACTATCCGTCAAATCGATTCCGGAACCGGTTCGAAATCCTGGATGGATTCAGCATGGAATCTAGCTCAAAGAAAACAACCGATACCGACTCCATCGGTTGACGCATTTGAGCTGGAATTCATGCTGGAAGTCCGAATCGGTTCCGGACTAGTTTGACTGGGTATAGAAATAACCGCTGTCAATTCTGTCGCACTCAGCCACAAAAAAAACATGACGACAGTAGCGCACCTGGTTTAGATATCCAAACTACCTTCGAAACCGTTAGAGATTTTACACAAGTTGAATGCTGAAGATGGACGTCTGTTCTCTGTGGTAGTATTGACATAGAATTTTAAAATACTGACAACACAGATCTCTGACCAAATCCAACCCAAAAAATGAATGTTGAGTAGGATGTGTCCAAAATCAATAAAAATCAGTAGTTTTCGGTAGGAATAACAAAATATCGGAAGTTTTGCCTTGGTCGTCTGGGAATCGGTAGGGAAGACCAAAATCGGTAGGACTACCGATAAATCGGTAGGTCTGGCCACCCTGAATGTAGGGCTAGTTTTTCTGTAGGGTTTTGACGTCTTACACGCAACGCAAACCACATTGATGGCAACGCAAAAACATTGCACGCAACGCAAAATACATTATGAATTTCTATTTTGATGGAAATAAATGCATTTAATTTCGCTGATTTTTAAAAATGCATCACAAGTGATCTGCCCCTAGTGTCGGCATCATACATTGTTCCGTTAAATTTAACATTTTTACTTTTCTTGTACATGATTCATTGAAGAAGTAAGGAATTTCTAGCCAAACATTTGAAAAAGGCCTACTGCCCAATGCAAACAAATCGAATTTTCATGTTCTCTATTAAAATCCTGGGACAGAACATGTGGATAGATGTTTTCTTTTTCTTTTTTTCGGTTCATTTTATCTCTTGTCTTGCATAGCCACTCTTTCTTCCTCACATATTTTAAATGGACTGGCTACATTTGACAGTTTCCCCTGACTGCATTTGACGGTTCCCATTGGCTGCATTTGACAGCTCCCCCTGGCTGCAATTGACATTAGGTTTTTTCGTATTCACACGTCCCGTCCCAGTTAAAAACTATTTATCTGGCCATGTACATTAGACCTCTCCACATTTTGAAAAAGTTTTGAAATATATATATGGGTCAGCCCAGATTTCTACGTGAGAATTTAAGAAGTTTCGCCAAAAATGACTCAATTTGGACATGATTTAGAAGTGTCTCCAATCAAAAATCGTGTTTTTGCTATGTTTCCATAGTAAGATCACTTACACTCTGATTTAATAGGTCCTACATGCCAACATAT
This sequence comes from Topomyia yanbarensis, assembly GCF_030247195.1. Lineage (NCBI taxonomy): Eukaryota > Metazoa > Arthropoda > Insecta > Diptera > Culicidae > Topomyia > Topomyia yanbarensis. The sequence goes on along the minus strand of NC_080670.1, from coordinate 95,315,272 downwards.
CATCACATGTTGTTCCTTAGACATATCTTAACATGTTTTAACAGGTGAACATAGCTCTAATCGCAACAGAAAATTTGTCAACTGGATTTTTATATAGAAAGGTATATCAAAATCAAGAAAAAATTAGTAGTATTTTTTCTTGGTTCTGAAATTCTTTTCAATATAAAAATTCCGATAACAATTTTTCTTTTGCGATTAGAGCTATGTTCACCTGTTAAAACCTATTAAGATATGTCTAAGGAACAACATCTGATGATATGTGGGCATGTAGGGCCTATTAAATCAGAGTGTAAGTGATCCAGAGGCAAGCCATACTGGAACGCAGCGAAATTCCTCACAATGAATTGATCTCGTTAGATGAAATTCCAGAAAGTACAATTTTCATAGCATAATTTAATCGACCGAAATTGTAGTTCTCAGTCGAGAGAGAGAGAGAGAGAGAGAGAGAGAGAGAGAGAGAGACTGATATAGTAGCAGCAGTTAGGAACTTTCTTTCAAAAGCTAGGAGCGGTTTCGCGTATCCTGCGCTAAGTAGAGAGCGTTAAGACAGATTTCCGAAGCATGTCAAGTGCTATCAGATGAGAAAAAACGTCGCATCTATGACCAGTACGATAAGGACGGTCTGCTGATCAGCGGTTCCGTCCGGTACCACCATAACACATGCACCGACGACACATATATATTCACAACATACTAATTACATATCCTTCCGAAAAAGTTAATAAATTGACTATGCAATTTATCATTCGCTTTCTAGTTATTTTCTGCCACTTTGAACAAGACAGCAGTTGCAGATAGCTTTATTGCGGTGCCAAAATGATTGCAACCCGGGATATAATATAAATTTACATATAATTTCTCCTCCCTGATATTCTTCCAGAATGTATAATGCTCTGCATTCTTACCACTCCTATCAAATCCTTCTTACTCCTTATCGTCAGTGACGAGAACTGTTTTGCATTTGCCGATTAAATCAATGATAATGCGATAATCGACGAAACTTTTGCTGTAATGGAACTTGAACACGAATAATAAATAATTGTTCCATTCGAAATTGTCCTCATGTTTGCAGCTATCATACACTGGTAGGCATTCTGACCAATGGAAGCGTTCGTCGGTATGGGCATTGAACGATCAAAATCATTTCAACAACTTATCATCGGCCGAATTCGTTACCTATAAAGTTCAGGTAAACTTCACCACCTAAAAATTTGTAATCAATCGGATCATCTTGTTAGGACTTAACCCACGAGTAAACAATCAAAAGTGTACAAATCCTTACCCATCATCCAGAAAGCAATCGTTTTATAGCCCAATTCTTGATCTTGCGATTCAGCATATGCCACCGGATTTTACATCTAGCGCCGATTGGTCAATTATGAACCAGGTTCCCATTGTTCCCATCCTCATCCCTCTTGATTTGATATTCTTTCAAAGAGCATCGAAAGTATTCAAGTAATGTAAATTTTAAAAGTCCATGTAAACAAGTCTTAGATAAACAAGCACACTGAACTGTCAGAAAAGTGAGGTTATACATTTTCATACAATGCTCTATGTTTTTGACAGGTATATGAATGAATCATTCAGCATCAGTGATGCCAGGTCTATTTAAACAATAGCCTGCAATAAAAATATAAAAGTCTGCAGATTGCTACAAAAATCTTCAATAAATTTGACATAGAAATGTAGTATGTATATATTTTAAATGATCAAAAATGTTGAAGGCTGGTGTATAAATTGGCTGGCATAGGCTTTGTTCTGCTAAATATTTGTAATTTGCAAAAGATCTGCAGTGAAAATGCAAAATCTGCAGATTTACTAATATATATGCAGATCTGGCTTCCTTTTAGTATTCCCCACAGGAAATTCATCCAAATGGTGTAAAAATACGAGGAAACAAGGCAAGATAGGTATTCAGAATATGGGGTTAAATGAGCAACTTGCACTATTTTTGATTTTTTCAATAGTTAGAGGTACCAAATCATCGCGGCAATAGGCAGTAACAAATTGGAGATAAAAAAGGAAGCATCCTATCATATAATTTTTTTTGACGAAAAAGGTCTATTGTATCGTCGTTTTATCATCATCGTCGGTTCATCGGTTATCGCGATACATTTTGCGTTACTTTCCCGTTTATTGGGGTTGAAGTTGATGCGGTTAACTTTCAATTGTTTAGAAACAAAGAATTATTGAAGGACATGTTGTTGGCAGTTGAAAATCAATAGTTTTGGACATTTTCTATGGACGAGGGGGGGGGGGGATTGACGATGTGTCAAAATGGAATTTTTGGCATCTTTTCGGGAGAGTTTTATATTGAAAGGAAAGTTATTGGTAGTTGACAATCAATAGTTTTGGACATTTTCAATACACAGGGGGTTCGACGATGTGTCAAAATGGATTTTTTCAACTTTTGAGGAAAGTTTGTTATATTGAAGAAGTTATTGGTTTGTCAATGGTTTGTCAATAGTTTTGGGCATTTTCAATGTACCGTCGGTGCATCAAAATAGAATTTTTTTTTCAACTTTTCGCGAACTTTTTATATTGAAGGGCAGGTTGTTGGCAGTTGAAAATCGATAGTTTTGGACATTTTCAATTCACTCGAGGATCCAAATTGGCAAAAAGGTGAAAGAAATTCTTTGAACCACGAAAAACATTTTTAGTTATAGTGTCTTCAGCAAAGTTTATTTATATTTTTTTGCATTTAAAAAGTATTAGTTGGGTGATTAATCCCTCTAAAGCTGAGAAGAAAGTTTTTGCTTATGTTTATGAAAATAAAAAAAAAACTTTCTTTGCCAAAGTTGTTGAGAATATCTTAAGTATTAACTTCGCTGAAGAGACTATGTGTCTATCTGTGGATTTTAATTTACATTTGTGGAGATTTTTTTGATATACCCCTGAAAATTGCTTTTTGTAATGTAAGTTTATTTGTATCTCTTACAACTTAGAAGTTATCGAATGTTTTAGTGCCCAAAAAGCGATATTTTGGTACGGAAGCCGCAAATTTCCGCAGACGAATACCAATACGAATCTGTAAAACAAACACTATCAAAATCGTTTGGTGGGCTCTAGCTTACGTTCAAATCAAATTCGAGTAAATTCCTTCTTTAGCATATTTTTCTTATCTTAGAGATGCAAAATATTCAAAAATAATAATACTGTACTGTAAGAGCTCCTTAATGAAATTTTTTACTAAATGATCAGAACGGGTTATGAGGCTTTGTCGAGGAACTAAAGAATATTTTAACCGCTCCTGTTTATTAAAAAGAAAGAAAAAATATATGTTAGTCCAGGTGTTTGCGTTTCGACTTCGTCTCTTCAGAACCAGAAAAAATATGTGCCGATTTTGTCAATGTCATCGTTTTATCAGCCTATAATTCGCCAAGGGGCTGATAAAAACGGGTCTTCACTGTATTCAAAAAACGAATAAAACTCTATTATGAGGCCGTACAAAAATTACACTACATATTTAAGGGTAAAAGAAGGAAGCATGAAGCATCTTGTTACATAGTGGAGAGAAGACACGGAGGAGGGGGCTAAAAGTTTCCTAACTAGAAAAGGAAATCAAACATTGGAAATATGTATTGCATATTCTCCTTTTCAAAATCCGAAATCTTCTGGTTTAAATTAAAATAATAATAAAATCTGTTAATCACCACACGACTTAAATGTGTAGTATAATTTGTGAATGGCCTAATAATAGTGGTTTAGTAGTTTTTTAAATATAAGTTTTAGCGTGCTAAAAATTACTAATTGCACAGTAGCTCAAAATTTGTTTTCTTCATGGTCAAAACAATATTGATCACCTTTCTGCCGCTTGGAAACACTGTGCACCTGAGACTCTTCTGTGCACCAACTTGCTCGAAAAGTTGAAATAATTCAATTTTGACACATCGTCGGACCCTTCTGCGTATGGGTCATTCCATGCGAAGTGATCAAGGCACGTGTAATCGACCTCCACGGATTTGAACAAAATTTACAGGAATTGTTCATCTAGGGCCAATATATAAAAATCCAAATTTTTGTGACAATTGAATCACCCCTCGGGTCATGGGAGCACCCCCCGTTTTGGCAAATTGCCAAAACCCTTGATTTTCTTTTGATCATATCTCCGGTTCTATTTACTCTAGAATCAAACCACAAGATGGCTTTTGAAGAAAATTGTTCAAGAAATCTATTAAAAATATTATTCTTTGCCGACAGTGTTGCCAACTAGCCAATTTTTTCAGTTAAATATTAAAAGTTAATTTTTCTCTCAATAAGTACATTTTAATTTTGAAAATTTTAATGCCATCGCGTTCCTCAGACATTTTTACATAAAAAACACTTATCATACCAATATAATATGAGCGCATCCTGAGATACACCGTTTTGAAGAGAAAAAACCGCAATTTCCCATATAAAGCAAGCGCACAACACTAAAAAACCCACTTGAGTATTCTGAGTTCAAACATAATTTTTTGTGAAGAAAACGAGAAATGATGAAAAACTACGTATTTGGTTTGCTTCTAGCAGATCAGGGTCGATTTTTATGACAGTTTGAAAATTTTCTCAATTTTGACCAATAAAAATGGATTTTTATATGAGAAAATCCCTTCAAAACGGTATATCTCAGGATGCGCTCATATTATATTGGGACGATAAGTGTTTTTTATGTAAAAATGTGTGAGGAACGCGATGGCATTAAAATTTTCAAAATTAAAATATACGTAGTGAGAGAAAAATTAACTTTTAATGTTTAACTGAAAAAATTGCATAGTTGGCAACACTGTCGGCAAAAAATAATATGTTTAGTAGACTCCTTGAACAATTTTCTTCAAAAGCCATCTTGTGGTTTGATTCTAGAGTAAATAGAACCGGAGATATGATCAAAAGAAAACCAAGGGTTTTGGCAATTTTCCAAAACGGGGGGCTCCCATGACCCGAGGAGTGGTTCAATTGACACAAAAATTTGGGTTTTTATATATTGGCCCTAGATGAACAATTCCTCCTAATTTTGTTCAAATCCGTGAATGCCGATTTCAAGTTTGCATCTTTTTTTGATCACTTCGCGTGGAATGACCCGTATTGAAATGTCCAAAATTATTGATTTTCAATTGCCAACAACTTTCCCTTCAACATAATACATTTTCCCGAAAAGTTGAAATAATTTCATTTTGACGCATCGTCATAGAAAATGTCCAAAACTATAGATTTTCAACTGCCAGCAACATGTCCTTCAATAGATATTTATTTCTAAACAATTGAAAGTTAACCGCATCAACTTCAACTCCAATAAACGGTAAAGTAACGCAAAATGTATCGCGATAACCGATGAACCGACGATGACGATGAATACGACGATACAATTATCGACGATGATGATGAAGGCGACGATACCCTCTAAGAACGGTTGGTTTCAAAATAGTCCAATGAAGGACTTTCGTTGGACCAATTTGGACAACGTCCAAATAACCGTTCAACAAACGGCCATCGTTGGACCCGTGTTGAACGATTTTGAAACAATTTTTTGAACGTCTCACTGGGTACATTATCGTTAACGGAGTTTCCGATGACGATACATTATCGTTAACGAGTAACGCCGATAAATTATCGTGAAAAATGTTTCGCATTAACAACCCTGAACGCTAGTACGAGCGTACTTGGTCCTTCGAACCGGATTACAGAAACGGAAAGCTGTTGCTGGAGTACGGCATTTTTGATCGTGGGTAGCAGTTTTCGGCATCGCGGATTTTGTTGTCTTCGAACATCGTTGGATTGCGGAAGGCATTTCAATCATCGAGCGCATCTTTAGCGTACTGAGTTGGATGGGAGAACGGAAGCGAAAGGTCACGTAAGCGATATTTTGACTAACCCGAGTGCATATATACACGCAATTTAACCCTTGCATGCCAAAGTGCGCTTAAAATATCGGCCATCTAGAAAAGTTAGTGCATCTGTCATAGCAATTAGTCGGGTGAAATTTATATGCTGATTTGGTGATTCTCGCAGTTTGTTTTATTGTTATTTTTTTGCACCCCTCCCAAGTCACGATGGGGAAGGAGAGTGAATTCAAAAAACATTTCGCGTTTTACCACCATTCGCGTGATTTTCTTGCAAGACTTCGTGCTTTTAAGGATGCATTCAATCCTGAAACACAAGTTGAGCAGGCACTAGCTAGAGTTGAGGCACTAGATGGTACGTATGAGCGGTTTCGCGAGTGCTCTTGTATATTGGAGGTACTTGGATGGAAAACCCATAGACGGTTTGAATATTGAGGAGGATATGGCGGCCTTTGAAGATGACCTGAATTTAACGGGGACATTTTAGAATGGTTTTCCTTCTACGGCACATTCGAATCGTTGGTGCATAATAATCGGGAGCTATCGGATGTGCAGAAATTTTATTATTTAAAATCAACGTTACGTGGTGAACCATTGAAGCTAATGGAAAAAATCTCGGTGACTGGTGATAATTATTCGGTGGCGTTGAAGGTGATTACTGATCGATATCAGAACACGAACATTCTAATCCGGAATCACATCGAGGCGCTTTTCAAGGTGGATAAAGTGAAGAAGGAATGTCCCAGAGCACCGATGAGTCTGGTAGGAGAGTTCGAGAACAATTTGGGGATTTTGGAGAAATTAGGCGAAGTGGTGAAGGGTTGGAGTTCAGTACTCGTGTATATGGTTACGTCTAGACTAGAACAGGCCACGTTTCGGGAGTAGCAGAGGGTTGCTGAAAAAAGGAGGATGCCAAAATATGATGAGCTGATCGTTTCTTCGGGACTATAAAATGGAGCTTGAGATTCTGCATATTGATCGGGCTACACTAGATGCCAGAATGCTTCCTCAAACTTCCACCCCTGCGATCATCTCTAGCCCCAAGAAGTTGTGCCCAGTTTGTGGTAAGGTTTTACTATTGCGATCAATTCAAACACTTTCCGCTAGCCCAACGATTAGCATGTAGAGAAGGCGGTGCGAAACATCATACACTGGTGCATAATTCGGCTACAGATATACCATCATCTTCCAGAACTGGACCTGTAACTTCAAACGTCGTCGCTCATTGCAGTTCACAATCCGAAAGCCATTCTCAGTCGCTCCCGGGTCACACAGCTAACATACACTCGGCGACATCTCGATTCGATCATTCCATCGCAAGTCAAGTCTTCCTAGCTACTGCTATCGTCAAGGTCTTTGGTTCCACGGGAAATTCGTTCCTGACTCGTGTTTTACTTGACAGCGCTTCGCAACCGAATCTCATGACCGAAAGATTTCGTCGACTTCTGAATGCGCGCAAGACACCAGACAACGCAGAGATTGCTAGTATTGGAGCGATGTTGTTGCTGTAGCAAGTTGTTCTACAGTTGCTACTGTAGCATCTCGATTCAATAACTTCCGTGTTCCGGTTGAGTTCATTGTAGTGGAGAAGGTGACCAACGATTTACCGACGGGGACTGTCGATTCCAGCGATTGGATAATTCCAGAAAATATTCGTCTCGCCGATCCTTCCTTCGCTACGAAGGGTCCAATCGATATTGTTATTGGTGTCCAGGTGTTTTTTGAGCTCATTCGAATTCGGTCTTTGGCTGGTATCTGGCCTACATCTTGGCACTGGAGTACAAACTCGATCCCACTGCCACCTGTCTACCTACCGAGATCTAGAGCAACGCGTTAGCCGATTCTGGGAACTCGAGACATGCCAGTTGAGTTCCATTTGGTCCACTGAAGAAACGCTATGTGAGCAAAAATTTATATCTACCACCCGCAGAGATCCAATCGGACGCTATGTCGTTTCATAACCCAAGAAAGCTGAACTCGTCGGTCAACTAGGGCATTCGTTATCTATTGCCACACGTCGATTTTACTGTCTCGAACGGCGTTTCGACCACAGCCCGGACCTTCGAAGCCAGAATCCGACGAGTTTCTCTTCAAGATTCCGGAGTGGCCTGAGCGACCAACATCGACCAAGCGAATTATTCTATCACACGTGTGCAGCTTATTCGATCCGCTGGGACTCATAGATCCAGTAATAGTTCTCGCTAAGATGCTTATCCAGACACTTTGGGATCGTAACATTGGGATGGGATGGGATGATCTGATACCACACGATCATCACGATAAATGGGCCGAGATTGCTCGTCAGCTTCCCATTCTCAAAGATCTCACAATTCCTCGTGTTGTACTCATTAATAATGTTGCATCCCTTCAATTACATAGTTTCGCTGATGCATCGCAGCGTGCCTATGGCGCTTGCATCTACTTCAGATCTGTTTCCAGCTCCGGTACGATAACGTCGGGCTTGATGGCTGCTAAGTCTCGAATTGCCCCCTTGGAAAAACGTCGGCCCACGCTTGCGCGATTAGAGTTATGCGCAGCGCTGCTTCTGGCGAATCTACAGAGAAAGGTCGTAGACTGTCTGGAGGTTCATTGTCCGATCTACCTATGGTTTGATTCTACGATCACACTCCACTGGATTTCTGGTCAGCCTTCGTCGTGGAACAGCTTTGTAGCAAACCGTGTTGCGGAGTTCCAACAACTTACTGAATCTGCAACTTGGCTTCACATTTCCACCGCAGACAATCCTGCTGACTGCATTTCACGTGGTGTTTTACAGGCATTTATTGTCGGAAATTTGTTGTGGTGGCATGGCCCTCAATGGTTTCTCGAATCTCATCACATGTGGCCGGAAACAGTACATTCATGGAGATCCAATATTCCTTCGGATACAGAACTTGAACGTCGAAAGATATCAGTAATATCAGCCATCTGTACAACACCTGTTGACACTTGGATTCGGGAACACCTCAAGGGTCACGGGTCGTTACACGGTGCCTTGGGAATTCTCGCACACTGTCGACGATTCATAAACAACTGCAGATTAAAAAGGGATAATCGCGTTACAGGATTTATTTCGTCTTCTTATTTAATGTAAGTAGTAATTTTTGCGCCATAACCAGTATAACCTAAATCTTGGAAAAGAGCTAAATTTTCGCTAGATTTTTGGGCTTCAAACATACAGTTGCTTTCGGTAACGCCACGAAATCTTTTATCTCACTACTAGGTAAATTACTTGTTGATCTGTGTATTGATATACCATCCAACATTTACCTCATGATTGCGTAATCCAAGGGATAAATACTAGAACTCACTGTTCCTTTATCAACACATTATTTTGTCTTTGAAGTGAACTTATATATTTATTTTTGAGAAATAGTTAATTTATTATAGAAGTAATTCACAAAATGTTCCAAACATCAACTTTCTTGAATCACGTAGATGTGTTTTCATACCACGATATTCAAAATCGGTTTAGTTTTGCCCCTAAAACACCAGTAAAGCAATACTCTGTATGAAACAATCTCATTTTTAGTTAGTGGAAACTGGTAAGCGAGGACTAAAAATACAAAATGTTCAATATCTCCGCCGCTCGTGCACGGATTTAGACAATCTATAGCTTGTTAGAAAGGTATTTCTATTTATGTGTAGTGGGTTGTTCAAAAGTTATTTGCAAAAAACCTGCTGTGTTTTGACAAAATCGCCCATATCTCAGAAAGTAAACAATATATCGAAAATCAAAAATAATAGTGTCAAATGGCAACGTTAGGCCTTTCATTTGAAACTAGTTTCATTAAGATCTGTTCAGCCATTGCTGAGATAATTACATGACATTTTGTACATACATACATACACACACATACATTGTCTCAATTTGTCGAGCTGAGTCGATTGGTATATGAGATTCGGCCCTCCGGGCCTCGGAAAAAGTTTTCAAAGTTTGAGCGAATCCGATACATTTCTTTTGTAAGGAATGAAAAACTTGAAAATAAATTACACTCACACACTTGTACACACAAACTGACAGCACGCCTCGCACACTGATCATAAACAATAACAGAACATAAAAATTTGACGAAACGATGTAGGTTTTTTTACTGGCCTTCTGCTGGTTTTTCGTACCATTAAAACAGATGACAATCACAGCTTACAGTGTTCGGTTGCCTTTTTTATCACTCCGCGAGTGCAGTGAAAGAAAGTGCCCTGCTTGCTGATTTATTCGGTCATTTGATCACCATTTCTGCCTGGAACTGCTGCTATTACGACGTTTTATTGCCACTGACCTTCACAGCTCACCGCTAGGGATCTTACTTGGGATACGGACAACGCTAGTACGAGCGTACTTGGTCCTTCGAACCCGATTACAGAAACGGAAAGCAATTGCTGGAGGAATTTCGGATGCATCTTGCAGTTTTTATGAAGGACATCGGACGGCATTTTTGATCGTGGGTAGCAGTTTTCGGCATCGCGAATTTTGTTGTCTTCGAACATCGTTGGATTGCGGAAGGCATTTCAATCATCGAGCGCATCTTTAGTGTACTAAGTTGGCTGGGAGAACGGAAGCGAAAGGTCACGTAAGCGATATTTTGACTAACCCGAGTGCATATATACACGCAATTTAACCCTTGCATGCCAAAGTGCGCTTAAAATATCGGCCATATAGAAAAGTTAGTGCATCTGTCATAGCAATTAGTCGGGTGAAATTTATGCGCTGATTTGGTGATTCTCGCAGTTTGTTTTACTGTTATTTTTTGCACCCCTCCCATGTCACGATGGGGAAGGAGAGTGAATTCAAAAAACATTTCGCGTTTTACCACCATTCGCGTGATTTTCTTGCAAGACTTCGTGCTTTTAAGGATGGGGACATTTTAGAATGGTTTTCCTTCTACGGCACATTCGAATCGTTGGTGCATAATAATCGGGAGCTATCGGATGTGCAGAAATTTTATTATTTAAAATCAACGTTGCGTGGTGAACCATTGAAGCTAGTGGAAAAAATCTCGGTGACTGGTGATAATTATTCGGTGGCGTTGAAGGTGATTACTGATCGATATCAGAACACGAACACTCTAATCCGGAATCACATCGAGGCGCTTTTCAAGGTGGATAAAGTGAAGAAGGAATGTCCCAGAGCACCGATGAGTCTGGTAGGAGAGTTCGAGAACAATTTGGGGATTTTGGAGAAATTAGGCGAAGTGGTGAAGGGTTGGAGTTCAGTACTCGTGTATATGGTTACGTCTAGACTAGACCAGGCCACGTATCGGGAGTAGCAGAGGGTTGCTGAAAAAAGGAGGATGCCAAAATATGATGAGCTGATCGTTTCTTCGGGACTATAAAATGGAGCTTGAGGTTCTGCATATTGGTCGGGCTACACTAGATGCCAGAATGCTTCCTCAAACTTCCACCCCTGCGATCATCTCTAGCCCCAAGAAGTTGTGCCCAGTTTGTGGTAAGGCTTTACTATTGCGATCAATTCAAACACTTTCCGCTAGCCCAACGATTATCAATTGTATCCAATGCCGGACTCTGTGTCAACTGCCTTTTCGGGAAGCACTCGTTTGCCAGTTGCAAATACGGAGCATGTAGAGAATGCGGTGGGAAACATCATACACTGGTGCATAATTCGGCTACAGATATGCCATCATCTTCCAGAACTGGACCTGTAACTTCAAACGTCGTCGCTCATTGCAGCTCACAATCCGAAAGCCATTCTCAGTCGCTCCCGGGTTACACAGCTAACATACACTCGGTGACATCTCGATTCGATCATTCCATCGCAAGTCAAGTCTTCCTAGCTACTGCTATCGTCAAGGTCTTTGGTTCCACGGGAAATTCGTTCCTGACTCGTGTTTTACTTGACAGCGCTTCGCAACCGAATCTCATGACCGAAATATTTCGTCGACTTCTGAATGCGCGCAAGACACCAGACAACGCAGAGATTGCTAGTATTGGAGGTGATGTTGTTGCTGTAGCAAGTTGTTCTATAGTTGCTACTGTAGCATCTCGATTCAATAACTTCCGTGTTCCGGTTTAGTTCATTGTAATGGAGAAGGTGAACAACGATTTACCGACGTGGACTGTCGATTCCAGCGATTGGATAATTCCAGAAAATATTCGTCTCGTCGATCCTTCCTTCGCTACGAAGGGTCCAATCGATATTGTTATTGGTGTCCAGGTGTTTTTTGAGCTCATTCGAAACAGGCACGTGAAGATCGCTGACGGCAAGCCGCTACTGCAGAATTCGGTCTTTGGCTGGTATCTGGCCTACATCTTGGTGGTAATACTGGAGTACAAACTCGATCCCATTGCCACCTGTCTACCTACCGAGGTCTAGAGCAACGTGTTAGCCGATTCTGGGAACTCGAGACATGCCAGTTGAGTTCCATTTGGTCCACTGAAGAAACGCTATGAGAGCAAAAATTTATATCTACCACCCGCAGAGATCCAATCGGACGCTATGTCGTTTCATAACCCAATAAAGCTGAACTCGTCGGTCAACTAGGGCATTCGTTATCTATTGCCACACGCCGTTTTTACTGTCTCGAACGGCGTTTCGACCACAACCCGGGCCTTCGAAGCCAATATTCGCAATTCATGGCCGAGTATCTGGTGTTGGGCCACATGAAGCTGGTGGATCCAGTCGTCAATAATCCGGGACAACATTTGTTGAAAACAGCCAATCTGACAACACTGCTGATAGTAGTGTAGTATCCGGATACTCCCTAAACGATAACCGAAGCGGAGCTGAGTACCCTCCAGCAGAAACGTCAACTACACGAGAGAGTAAAGAGCAGAATGAGTGTGCAAACCTGTACTAGACACATGTTCAGACGAAAAGAAACGTTCGATCGAAGTGCGTGTGCTTACAAAGGCGGCATTTATTTAATCATTAATTTCGGGTAGTGCTACCCCCAACCGTTGGTAGAAATCCAGCGTGACCTAATAGTTGTGCCCGATAAAAACTAACCGCAGCTTATTTGCCGCGATAGAAAGACCAACCGGTAAGAGATTCGGTGTGATTGTGCAACAAAGCTACCACGAGTTTATGCTGCAGGGAACAATAAGATCTCGTAGGTCCCTTCTTTATGCCGCTGTTTGTTCGCCAACAGGTTTTAAGCTCGCTGCACTGTGTCCTGAAGTCTGTCGATCGACCGCTGTACACATCCCGGTAAAACAATACAGATGCATCAATGCTGTGTGAAGTTGCATGGAATTAAAACTTAATGTGTTGACTGACCCACCACGTCGCACATATTCACCACGCACTGTGAGTAAGTGTGTTGTTCGATGGTTAAATGATCTCTAGATGCAATTAGATTATCTAGCAAAACCAAATAAATTTTGCAAATTTATACATTAGTTTAAGTTTCAAATATGAACATCTGTTCTTAATCCATTTGTTTTTCAAAATAGGAATCTGGAAACAGGCGGATTTGTTGAAAATTGTCGTTCGGAAGGTGCGAGAAGAAGCACTATAATGTGAGTTAATTATTGGATTTGTAAACCTATACTTAGTATAATATGAATAAATTTCCAGTTTTGAAGCTGTTTGTTATACAACAAAACTAGGTTTTCGGAGGGGAAAGGGAACGAATGATTGTCTGGCGCTACTTTCGTCAGAAATCCAACTAGCTTTCGCAAAAAAAAGAACAAATGGCGTCTGTGTTCTTAGACATAAAAGGAGCATTCGACTCTGTTTCCATTGATGTTCTCTCAGAGAAACTACATCAATGTGGTCTTTCACCAATATTAAATAATTATTTATACAACTTATTGTCAGAAAAGCACATGCATTTCTCATATGGTGATTTGGCAACATTCAGAATAAGTTACATGAGCCTCCCACAAGGTTCTTGTTTAAGCCCCCTTCTCTACAATTTTTACGTGAATGACATTGATAGTTGTATTGTCAGCCCATGCACTCTAAGGCAACTTGCAGATGATGGCGTGGTTTCTGTTACAGGACCAAAAGCCATAAATTTACAACAACCACTGCAAGATCGTTTGGATAATTTCTCTACGGAGAAAACAGAGTTGGTTGTTTTTTCAAGGAAGCGTAACCCAGCTCAGCTTCAGCTTCAGTTGGTTGGTAGAACGATAGCCCAAGTCATGACTTTTAAATATCTCGGAATTTGGTTCGATTCTAAAGGTACATGGGGAGGCCACATTAGGTATCTGATAAAGAAGTGCCAACAAAGGATAAATTTTCTCCGAACAATAACCGGATCTTGGTGGGGTGCTCATCCAAGTGACGTGATAAGATTGTATCAAACGACGATACTTTCAGTGATGGAATATGGGTGCTTCTGTTTCCGTTCAGCTGCAAACACTCACATTATTAAATTGGATCGAATACAGTATCGTTGTTTACGAATCGCCTTAGGTTCCATGCAATCGACACATACGATGAGTCTTGAAGTACTAGCGGGAGTTCTTCCTTTAAAAGATCGATTCTGGGATCTCTCCTCTCGTTTACTTATACGATGTGAGGTTATGAATCCACTGATAATTGAAAATTTCGAAAGACTTGTCGAGCTTCAATCCCAAACCGGATTCATGACAGTGTACTTCAATCACATGTCACAAGAAATAACGCCTTCTAGTTATGTTCTGACATGTGTTAATATACTAGATACTCCCGATTCCACTTTATTTTTCGACACGTCCATGCAAGAGGAAATTCGTGGAATCCCGGATCACCTGCGCTCTCTGGAGATCCCTAAAATATTCATAAGTAAATACCAACACATTGACTGCCATAACATGTTCTACACTGATGGATCACGAATCAATGAGGCTACTGGCTTCGGTATTTTCAACAATAACACCTCGATCTCTTTCAAGCTTGCAGAACCTGCCTCCGTTTATACAGCCGAACTAGCAGCAGTTCACTATAGTCTGGAAATCATTGATACTTTACTTCCGAACCATTATTTCATCCTCACAGATAGCCTCAGCACAATTAAGGCACTACGCTCAATAAAGCTTGATAATCACGCTCCGTTCTTTTAGAAGAAGATACGAGAATACTTAACTAAATTAATAAATAAATCTTATCAAATTACCTTAGTGTGGATTCCCGCTCATTGCTCCATACCGGGAAATGAGAGAGCGGATAATTTAGCCAAAATAAGGGCGCTGGACGGTGACATCTATGAAAGACCTATTGCCTTCAATGAATTTTATAGCGCTTCTCGTCAGAGTACGCTTACTAGTTGGCAAACATCATGGGACAATGGAGATCTGGGACGGTGGTTGCACTCAATTATCCCTAAAGTATCAACGAAGGCATGGTTCAAAGGGTTGGATGTAAGTCGAAACTTCATTCGTGTGATGTCTAGACTCATGTCCAACCATTATATGTTGAATGCGCATCTCCGTCGTATTGGGATCGCAGAAGATAATCAATGTGCTTGCGGAGAGGGCTACGAAGACATTGAACATGTTGTTTGGTCTTGCACTGAATATCGTGAAGCCAGATCCCAATTAATAGACTCCTTACGAGCCAGAAGAAAACCACTTTATATTCCTGTTCGTGATATCCTCGCTTTACGAGATCTCACATACATGGGCCACATTTATCATTTCCTGAAAACAATAAATATTCAAATATAATTATTCCCACAATGTTTCTAGTTTTTTTCCCTTGCTACCCACAAACAATTTAGATTTCTTCGCAGTTGGTTAAGTTAGATAAAACGATATACATAAAGAAAAAAAATAAACAAAGATTACAGAAAAACTATCAAAAGGTTTACAATGAAATTCAAGAAAATAGAGTATAAATAAAAATATTCAAAATGATGATTATCCTCAGTGTTAGCATTAGAAAGTGAATTTTTATTATAACGTGATAGTCTTAATAACTTTTGTAACATGTTATGTAAAAAAACCCCGGCGTAAAAAAGCTTTTGCAAATGCCGTGTCAAATAAACGTTTTATGAAAAAAAAAACAAAACTAGGTCTGCGTAGTAAGCAGTAATTGTACTCTGTGTTGCAGGCAGTACAGCCTTAGTCTAAGAAAGATGCATACCACTCGGCAGTGTGGAAAATACAACGGCAGTGGTCTAGTGAACCAAATGGTTGGCTGTGACATGTGTGACATATGGTTGCATCGCGAATGTGCTGGTCTCACTGGGCAGGCTACCAAACCCAACCAGAGCTGGAGGTGTGAGCAATGCTTCAACGACGACCCAACAGACGTCATTAGCCAATCGAAACTCACAGTGAAGATCTCAAGCAGCAATGCTCGGAGAGCAGAATTAGCTCTGAAGATGCTTGAGGAGAAACAAGCTTTGCTGAAGCGGAATCGCGAAGAAGAAGATGAGCTCCGCAGGAAGCAAGAAGAAGTTCAAAAAAAGAGAGCGGAGGAAGATGCAAGGCTGCTGGAACAAAAACATGAACTGTTGCAATCCCTGAATAAGGCTGCCAGCATTAGAAGCGGAATGAGTAAAAGAGCTAACCAAGAGAAGGTTCAGTCGTGGCTTGATGTAGAGCAGAATGATGTTATCCCGCCAGCTGAAAAACCAGTGCCTTTCGGGAGTGACGTTTATCCACCTTTCACTGCAACAACCGAAGTGATGACAGCAGCAGTTCCTTCTACGTCAGTGCCACAGTCTAATACTAACATTCCGTTTAACAAGAAGGTTCCGACAAATATGAACGTTCCGAATTCCACGTCGACGCCATAGGCAACGATAGGTACCACTTCAGTAAATCCCTTTCCATTGATTCCTCTGACAAGTATGCCAATTAACACGACCACTATCTCGTCAAACATACAGTGGGGAGGGCACACCAGTGTTTACACCCAATCGTCGTCCGCCATTCCGACGACGTTTGTAAGTGCGCAGTCAAATGCGCTGCTATTCCCGGGACAGATTTCGAATCTAAATAAACAGATCACGAGTTTCGGTATTCCGTGGACAATCCCTGTGGGTTCCATACCAACGGCGGGAATAGCCCTACCTCGTGTAGCACACCCAACAGAACCTGGTCCAGTGTTGCCGACAGGTGCAACAGAACTGCTACCGAAATCAAGCCTACAAGGTATTGGGCACGAGAATCCGGCGTTTCAATCAGCGAAAACCAACAGCATTTCTTGGCAGCAATTCGCTGCATCAAACCAATTTGCAGCCCCTGGTGGGCTGAACCAAACAGCGCCGGCACAAGCGCCACCGACTGCTCCGCCATTTATGCCCATACAACCTGGTGATTTGTATCAGTATACACTCTCTGGTGTACAAATCGCGGCAAGACAGGTAATGTCACGGGACCTACCTACATTTTCGGGGGACCCACAAGACTGGCCGTTGTTTTCAAGTTCCTTTTACAACTCTACGGCAGCCTATGGATATACTGACGCAGAGAACTTGGCTAGACTCCAACGTTGTCTGAAAGGGCATGCACTGGATTCGGTGAAAAGCCGTCTGTTGTTGCCACAATCGGTGCCGCATGTGATGGAAACATTGCGTATGCTGTATGGTCGGCCGGAAATCCTGATTCATTCATTACTGCAGAAACTTAGGAGTGTTCCTTCACCTAAAGTGGAGAATCTGCAGTCGATCATTACCTGCGGGATGGCAGTGCGAAATCTGGTCGATCATATATATGTGGCTAATTTGGTAGAGCATCTACGCAATCCACTTGTGGTACACGAATGGGTAGAGAAGCTTCCGCCACAAATGAAAATGCAATGGTCTTGGTACAAGCGAGCAAATTCGGATGTTCATTTAGCGACGTTCGGAGAATTTATGACAGATATGGTGAGCACAGCATCGGACGTGACAATTCCTGGAGATAATCCAACGCAGCAGAGTAAGCCGACCAAAGAGGTCCGAGAAAAACAAAATTTGTACGTTCACTCTGAAACCGGAACTGAACCATCAGCGGCAGTGACAGTTAGCACACCGAGTTCACCGCAGTTACCGAATTCAAATAGAAAGTCGTGCATATACTGTTCGGACGAGCGACATGGAACAGCAGGTTGCCACCAGTTCAAAGCGTTAGATCTCGACGGAAGGTGGAAAGCAGTCCGAGCGAAAGGGTTGTGCAGGACATGTCTAGTTCCACATCGGAAGTGGCCGTGTCGTTCGGGCAAAGAGTGCGGGGTAGATGGTTGCCCATTCCGTCACCATCCATTGCTACACTCGCGTGCCCCACCAGAATCAAATGATGGCCTGTCGAAACCCAGCGAGAGTTTCGCGCGTCAGAATCACCATACAGCGACAAATTACTCGCTATTTCGCTACCTACCCGTGACACTAGAAGGGAATGGTAAAAAGATATGCGCGTTTGCATTCCTGGACGATGGATGTGAGTCCACCCTGTTGGAAGCGGAACTTGCTGCGTAGTTAAATATCACTGGCCCTGAAAATCCTTTCTTCCTTTCATGGACCGGCAATATTTCGCGAGAGGAGAAGGGTTCGCAGCGAATCTCTGTTAAAAGGACTGCAAAAGTGCTTTAGAACGACTGCACGTGCACACAGAAGAGATCGGAAATCAGGAGTTACACGAGCTAATGAAACAGTATTTTGGCATCGAAGACGCAGCTGTAGCTACTCCACTTGAGTCTGAAGAAGACCAACGAGCCCGCGATAACCTAGAGAAAACAACGCGAAGGGTAAATGGCGGTTTCGAAACCGGACTTTTGTGGAAGTACGATCAACCAGCTTTCTCAAATAGCTACGCAGAATGCAGTCGCTGGAAAAAAAAGCTCACTAAAGCACCAGGGCTTCGAGAACAGATAAACACGCAGATTACAGACTATGAGCGTAAGGGATATGCCCACCGAATCACTGAGGAGGAACTGCAGTCGACGAATCCAGATCGCGTTTGGTACTTGCCTCTCGGAATCGTGAAGAACCCAAAGAAGCCAGAGAAGATTCGATTAATTTGGGATGCTGCAGCACGCGTGAACGGTGTTTCATTCAACGATATGCTCCTGAATATGCTGACATCATTGTTCGCTGTGCTGTTACGGTTCCGTCAGCGGGCAGTCGCAGTGTGTGGGGACATCCGAGAAATGTTCCACCAGGTCCGGATTATCGAACGGGACAAGCAGTCACAAAGGTTCGTTTATCGAGAACATCTAGATCAGGCTCCGCAAATATTCGTCATGGACGTGGCTACATTCGGTGCGACGTGTTCACCTTGTTCAGCGCAATACGTCAAAAACAAAAACGCCCAGGACTGGGCAGCACAGTTCCCGAGAGCAGCCGCAGCAATCATAAACGCTCACTACGTTGACGACTACCTAGATAGCGTAGATACGGTGGACGAAGCTGTTAAACTAGTAAACGAGGTGAAGTACGTATATTCGCTTGGGGGATTCGATATCAGGAACTTCTCGTCTAACTCATGTGAGGTGTTGCATCGACTAGGTGAAAACCAGAATCTACAGGTAAAATCATTGTACTTAGACAAAACTGCAACTGTGGAAAGAGTGCTTGGAATGGTTTGGAAACCAGCAATTGGTGTGTTTTCCTTTGATGCTTCTCTGCGGGATGATCTGATGAAGCTGTTGGTGGAAGGTGATATACCCACGAAGCGACAGGTACTGAGACTTGTCATGTCACTGTTCGATCCCTATGGATTTATTGCTCACTTCGTCATACATGGCCAGATTCTCATGCAGCACATTTGGAGATCTGGCATAGACTGGGATGAGGAGATTATATAAGGTTTGCATAATTTGTGGAAAGATTGGTCACGTTTGTTGTGTCGGCTGAGTGAAGTTGAGGTCCCTCGTTGTTTCTTTGGCGGGAGCAATAGTATGCAGCACAATGGAATACAGCTTCACATGTTCCTCGACGCGAGCGAGTTGGCATACGCGTGTGTAGCGTACCTACGGATTGCTCAAGATGGAACTGTGCGATGTGTGTTGGTTGCGGCAGAGGCAACTTAAGCCGCTTTCCATTCCTCGACTTGAGTTGCAAGCCGCTCTGATAGGCTGCCGGTTGATGGATACCGTTTGTATGTCGCTCGATATCCCTATTGAAAAGCGGTTCATGTGGACTGACTCCAGAACATCTCTTTCTTGGATCCGGTAGGATAGTCGACGATATCACCCTTTTGTCGGGTTCCGAGTTGGCGAAACATTAAACGTTTCCGTCGTGGATGATTGGCGATATGTTCCGTCAAAGTTGAACGTGGCCGATGATGCAACTAAGTGGGGAAATGGCCCTAATTTCAGCCCAAATTGCCGTTGGTACATTAGTCTCCAATTTCTCTACCTACCGGAACAAGAATGGCCCGAACAACCGACCATGCAGTGGCCAACAGATGAAGAGCTCCTGGTTGTATATCAACATCATCGAGAGATGCCGAACCCTTTAATTGACGTCGTCAGGTTCTCGAACTGGAATCGTCTGCTGCGTTCGACTGCGTACGTACTGAGAGCAGTAAAGCTGCTGAAAAGGGAAAAGATATGTGGACCACTAACCAGTTGCGAGCTACTGCAGGCGGAGAATTTGCTGTGGTGGCAGACGCAGTTTCAAGCGTTTCCGGACGAGTATTGCACTCTGGAGTTTAACAAAATGCATCCAGAGAAAGACCAGAAGAGGATTGAAAAGCATAGTCTGCTGTATGAGTTATCACCATACTTGGACGATGACGGCGTGATCAGGATGAACGGCAGAATTGGGGCTGCACCTACCGCCCCATTTGAAGGTAAGTACCCTATCATATTACCGAAAAATCACGATCTCACAACACTGCTTGTCGACAGCTATCACCGCCACTTCAAACACCAAAATCGTGAGACGGTGTTCAACGAGATCCGGCTAAAGTTTCGCATTCCCAAGCTTCGTCCTCTGATCTTACGGGTATATAATGACTGCCAACTCTGCAGGGTTCGAAAGTCTACTCCACGGCCGCCGATGATGGCGCCACTTCCGCAAGCTCGAATGACACCAAACATTCAAGCATTCAGCAATACTGGCGTCGATTATTTCGGACCAATACTCGTGAAGCAGGGGCGCAGCTTAGCAAAGCGCTGGGTGGCGCTCTTCACGTGCCTCACTACACGTGCAGTGCACCTTGAAGACGTCCACAGCCTATCGACGCAGGCCGGTGTTATGGCCATTCGCAGGTTCGTGGCACGTAGAGGATCTCCAGAAGCGTTTTACTCCGATAATGGAACATGTTTCCTAGGAGCCAGCAACCTACTGATGAAGCAGATTCAGGGAATTCATGAAAATTGCGCAGTAACATTTACTAATTCCAAAACGAGCTGGCGCTTCAATCCCCCATCTGCTCCTCACATGGGTGGATCCTGGGAGCGAATGGTTCGCTCAGTGAAAGCTGCAATGGAAACCATAGCAGAATATCCTCGTCATCCAAGCGATGAGGTTCTGGAAACTGTACTACTGGAAGCGGAAGCGATCGTCAATTCACGACCACTCACGTATGTCCCTCTTGACGATACTGACCAAGAAGCCCTAACTCCGAACCACTTTCTGCTGTACGGATCTCGTGGTGTGGTGCAATCTACGACACGGATGATGAATGAAGGAGCGACTCTTCGTGACAGCTGGAAGCTTGCGCAGTATCTGGCAGACCAATTCTGGCGGCGCTGGGTCCGTGAATATCTGCCGACCCTCACCAGACGGACGAAATGGTTCGAAGCCGTCAAGCCATTGGAACCAGGAGACTTACTTATTGTGATCGAGGAGAACAAACGAAATGGATGGTTGAGAGGTCGAATAATCGAAGTCGTCAAAACCAAGGACGGCCAAGTTCGTAGAGCTAAGGTTCTCACCGTAAACGGGATCATCAGTCGACCAGCAGTAAAACTTGCGCTGTTGAATGTTTGCGGAAACCGGAACGAGAGGCAGGGATCCCCGGAACTACACGGAGGGGGGAATGTTGAAAACAGCCAATCTGACAACACTGCTGATAGTAGTGTAGTATCCGGATACTCCCTAAACGATAACCGAAGCGGAGCTGAGTACCCTCCAGCAGAAACGTCAACTACACGAGAGAGTAAAGAGCAGAATGAGTGTGCAAACCTGTACTAGACACATGTACAGACGAAAAGAAGCGTTCGATCGAAGTGCGTGTGCTTACAAAGGCGGCATTTATTTAATCATTAATTTCGGGTAGTGCTACCCCCAACCGTTGGTAGAAATCCAGCGTGACCTAATAGTTGTGCCCGATAAAAACTAACCGCAGCTTATTTGCCGCGATAGAAAGACTAACCGGTAAGAAATTCGGTGTGATTGTGCAACAAAGCTACCACGAGTTTATGCTGCATGGAACAATAAGATCTCGTAGGTCCCTTCTTTATGCCGCTGTTTGTTCGCCAACAGGTTTTAAGCTCGCTGCACTGTGACCTGAAGTCTGTCGATCGACCGCTGTACACATCCCGGTAAAACAATACAGATGCACCAATGCTGTGTGAAGTTGCATGGAATTAAAACTTAATGTGTTGACTGACCCACCACGCCGCACATATTCACCACGCACTGTGAGTAAGTGTGTTGTTCGATGATTAAATGATCTCTGGATGTAATCAGATTATCTAGCAAAAACAAATGAATTTTGCAAATTTATACATTAGTTTAAGTTTCAAATATGAACATCTGTTCTTAATCCATTTGTTTTTCAAAATAGGAATCTGGAAACAGGCGGATTTGTTGAAAATTGTCGTTCGTAAGGTGAGAGAAGAAGCACTATAATGTGAGTTAATTATTGGATTTGTAAACCTATACTTAGTTTAATACGAATAAATTTCCAGTTTTGAAGCTGTTTATTATACAACAAAACTGCTATCAAAAGTGATTCTGCCGAAGCCCCACAATTCTCAATATCATTACTACCTGCCCTATCATGCTGTTTTTAAACCAGACAGTACGACCACGAAGCTACGTGTGGTTTTTGACGGTTCCTGCAAAACCACTTCGGGTTTCAGTCTCAATGATTTGTTACTGAAAGGTCCCACCGTTCAAGACGATATGATTTTCACAATTCTTCGCTTCCGTGCAAAAGCTGTAGTAGTAACAGCTGACATAGCGAAGATGTATCGTCAGATTTGGGTAGCAGCAGAAGACCAACCACTGCATAGAATTTTATGGCGGAACTCACCTTTGGAGCCGCTTCGTACATACGAACTCACTACCATCGCATACGGTACAACGACCGCTCCGTATCTAGCGACACGCTGTCTACAACAATTAGCAAACTTCGAGGCAGCTAATTTCCCGCTTGCTGCTCCCGCAATCAAGAAGGGATTCTACGTTGATGATTTGCTGTTTGGTTTCGATTCACTGGAGGAAGCAACAGCAGCATCTAATGAAACGTCGCAGATGTTGGCGTCAGCAGGTTTCGTTCTTCGTAAATGGTCTTCGAATCACCCAGAGATCCTCGCACAATTTCCCGATTACTATCGAGAGAAGTTAGCGATCTTAGAATTAGATCGCTCTGCGCCAGTAAAGTCACTCGGCTTTCTGTGGAAGCCAGAATCCGACGAGTTTCTCTTCAAGATTCCGGAGTGGCCTGAACAACCAACATCGACCAAGCGAATTGTTCTATCACACGTGTGCAGCTTATTCGATCCGCTGGGACTCATAGATCCAGTAGTAGTTCTCGCTAAGATGCTTATCCAGACACTTTGGGATCGTAACATTGGGATGGGATAAGATGATCTGATACCACACGATCATCACGATAAATGGGCCGAGATTGCTCGTCAGCTTCCCATTCTCAAAGATCTCACAATTCCTCGTGTTGTACTCATTAATAATGTTGCATCCCTTCAATTACATAGTTTCGCTGATGCATCGCAGCGTGCCTATGGCGCTTGCATCTACTTCAGATCTGTTTCCAGCTCCGGTACGATAACGTCGGGCTTGATGGCTGCTAAGTCTCGAATTGCCCCCTTGGAAAAACGTCGGCCCACGCTTGCGCGATTAGAGTTATGCGCAGCGCTGCTTCTGGCGAATCTACAGAGAAAGGTCGTAGACTGTCTGGAGGTTCATTGTCCGATCTACCTATGTTTTTCGGCTAATCAGTCATAAATTAGACAGCAAAAACAACAATATTGCTTTTACTTCCAACGTTTCAATGGATTTATTCCACCTTTAACAAGGATTAAAAACTTTGTGTTCCTTAATAAAGGTGGAATAAATCCATTGAAACGTTGGAAGTAAAAGCAATGTTGTTGTTTTCGCTGTCTAATTAATGACTGATTAGCCGAAAAGCTCCTCATAATAGAAGCTCGACAGTCAAGAAGACATTCATAGATCTACCTATGGTTTGATTCTACGATCACACTCCACTGGATTTCTGGTCAGCCTTCGTCATGGAACGTCAAGCTTTGTAGCGAACCGTGTTGCGAAGTTCCAACAACTTACTGAATCTGCAACATTTCCACCGCAGACAATCCTGCTGACTGCATTTCACGTGGTGTTTTACCGGCATCCATTGTCGGAAATTTGTTGTGGTGGCATGGCCCTCAATGGTTTCTCGAATCTCATCACATGTGGCCGGAAACAGTACATTCATGGAGATCCAATATTCCTTCGGATACAGAACTTGAACGTCGAAAGATATCAGTAATATCAGCCATCTGTACAACACCTGTTGACACTTGGATTCGGGAACACCTCGAAGGTCACGGGTCGTTACACGGTGCCTTGAGAATTCTCGCACACTGTCGACGATTCATAAACAACTGCAGATTAAAAAGGGATAATCGCGTTACAGGATTTATTTCGTCATTCGAAATTCGTTGCACAGAAGTCTCGCTCATTCGGCAGATCCAATTCGCAGAATTTCGGAAGGATTTTGAAAGGCTTCAAGCCAAAATTCCAATAGAGAGTAAATCTTCACTTCGGTACTTGATACCATACATGTTGGATGATGAATAGCTCATCAGAGTTGGTGATCGACTAAAAAACGCTCCGATTCCTTTCGACTGAAAGCATCCAATCTTACTACCGAAGAATCACTCGTTTACAAATCTTCTTTTCCTCGACACTCATGAAAATACATTCCATTCCGGACCCTCACATCTGCTAGCAGCTGTTCATCGTCGTTACTGGCCTGTCGACGGCCGTAACAAGGCTCGTTTAGTAGTTCACAAATGTTTAATATGTTTCCGGAACAAACCAACGTTTGCACAGCAAGCAATGGCTGATCTTCCAGCAGGGCGTGTTACACCGTCCTGTCCTTTTGCCAACATTGGTGTGGATTTCTTAGGTCCTGTCTACATCAAGCCTCCTCGTAAGCAGGACCCTATCAAGGTATACATCTGCATGTTCGTTGTATGGTAAGAAAAGCTGCTCATCTGGATCTAGTGATGGGTCTCACCGCAGAAGCCTTCATTGCAGCGCTTCGACGATTTTGTGTCATGCGAGGATATCCGCTGAATATTTATTGCGACAATGCAACCAATTTCGTAGGTGCTAGAAGAGAGCTCCAAGAACTACGACAGCTATTTCACTCACAGCAACATAAGCTTGCAGTCGCAGGAGAATCAACGCGACTTGGTATAACATTCCACTTCATTCCACCTCGTTCACCCTCATTCGGAGATTTGTAGGGAGCCTGCATGAAGTTGACGAAGCATATTCTCAACCTTGTGACTCTCGATGTGCTCCTCACGCAAGAACTTTACTTTTTACTGTGTTGACGGTGTAATCAATTAATTTTTATGTCTGATCACAAATCGACATATTTTTATGTGTAATATCTGGTGGTGCAAAAATATTTTTAATTTATGTAGAGTGAGAAAGTGGGCCCACAAAAATAAATAACAAGTGCTGTTAATCTGTGGTTCGGAAAAGGAGATATTTGTAAAATTTCAGACTCCATAATCGCTGCTAAGTGTCTGTTTTGTTATCATTTTTTGCCCGGGCCAGATGCCCGTGGATATGAACGCAGAAGAAAAAGAGCCCGGCAGCTCTAGTCAGCCGTGTGCTCAGTGCGCTACGCCTATTATAGATGGTCATGCAAGTGTTGAATGCTTCGGTCGATGTAAATTATCGATCCATGTACGTTGTCTACCTGGGGCGACGGAAGAAGAAATAGTGCTATTGTAGAAGATCCACAATGCCGTGTTCGTATGCGATGCGTATCTAGCGTTAAATGAGTTCGAGGATAGGCACAGTGAAAAACGATTAGATGAAATTGCCAAAAAATTAGATGATCTCGCGGGTGTTATGGAAATGGCAAAAAATTTCAAACAAACAGTGAAAAAGATAGTATGTGAAGAAATAGTGCGAATTAATAAACGGTCTATTGACGCTGTTGGAGATAAGGATGAGCTGCCTCGACGTATACTTACGCGATCATCTGCCAAGCGGAGGAAAGTGGATGAGTGTGAAAACCACAACGACGAAACGCCAAAAACAAGCTTTGCGGATGCGGTGAAAGGTCGAACCGATAACAAAACTCTAGAACAAATCAAGAGAAAGGATTTCAATCAAAAGCCCGACCCAGTAGTCATCATAAGACCAAAAGAAGGCATACAGGTTGACGATGCGCGTGCTGAGCTGCGAAGGAAAGTGGATGCTCGAAGTGTGAATGTAAAACGAGTGACTAACGGCAAGAATGGTGAGGTTGTAATTGCGCTGAAAGATGATGAAAGTGTTGAGCTGTTGAAGAAACACGTAGAGCAAAACATGGACGGCAAATACTGCGCACCTTAAACTAGATCCACAATTGCAGCATTCTGACGGGTGCAATCACCCGAGCAAACGAAAAGCCCATAATACCCCCATGCTCATGGGGTTTGACTTGGGTGTTTGAAATGGGTTCAACCCATGAAAACACTATCACCATGGTCCGGTAGATCCCATATAAAATACCATATGTTGGTATATTTATGGTTTACAGAGACCATTTTATAGTGTCTTAATGGTTGTGAATTTTGGCGCGGATCATGGTTAAGGTCTTTTCAAGGGGCTATGTGGTGTTTGAACCCATGAGTATTTGCTCGGGCAGCCAGATTCCATCAACGACGTTCTTTTGGTTTCTACGGAACATGTATGTTATAGCACCTTTCCCGGTCAGGTAAAGCTAAGGAGGGTATATGTCCTCCCGAAGCTACTCAAGATACTGCGCACCTTAAACTAGATCCACAATTGCAGCATTCCGACGGGTGCAATCGGCCAGATTCCATCAACGACGTTCTTTTGCTTTCTACGGAATTCGTATGTTATGGCAGCGACCTTTCCCGGTCAGGTAAAGCTAAGGAGGGTATATGTCCTCCCGAAGCTACTCAAGATACTGCGCACCTTAAACTAGATCCACACAATTGCAGCATTCCGACGGGTGCAATCAGCCAGATTCCATCAACGACGTTCTGCTCTCCACGGAACTTTTATGTTATGGTAGCCAACTTTCCCTGTCAGGTAAATGCAATGAATGTATATGTTCTTCCGAAGTAGGACATACAGATGCTGCTCCCGCTGAAAACCCACCCACATTACAGGTGGACGCCATCACCGCTCATCTTTCTACCGCTCAACCGTCAGGACATTACTTGCAGGAACATCTTAGTATCTACTATCAGAACGGGAGAGGACTGCGCACCAAAATTGACGAGTTGTTCGTCGCTGTTTCAGACGCCGAATATGATGTTATTGTTCTAACCGAAACGTGACTGAATGATCAAATCAA
Organism: Topomyia yanbarensis; assembly: GCF_030247195.1. Classification (NCBI taxonomy): domain Eukaryota; kingdom Metazoa; phylum Arthropoda; class Insecta; order Diptera; family Culicidae; genus Topomyia; species Topomyia yanbarensis. The sequence goes on along the minus strand of NC_080670.1, from coordinate 95,287,832 downwards.
TTCACTCCAGTTATTCGGCTCAAAGTACACGGCTTACCGTAACGATCGCGATCCAGACAGTACAGGGAAAAAACGCGGTGGCGGTGTGCTTACCGCAGTGTCCAACCGGCTCTCGACTAAACATAAAACTGCTAGAACCGATCTCGAACAACTATGGGTAGATATTCGCTGTCGCGATACTAATATTTGTGTTGACGTAGTGTATATTCCCCCCGACTCCGCATGTGATAGCGATATTATTCAGAAGCACATAGACTCAGCACTTGACATCGCAACTTCCATTCAACCCAACACGGCTCATCTACTGTTTGGTGATTATAATCAATCTGGACTTCTATGGAAAAGTACCTCCTCCGGCTATGCCTTCCCAGACCCTTCTGAATCAACCTTCTCTAGAGCGAGTATTGCCTTACTGGACGGAATGTCTGTATTGAACATGCTGCAAATGCGTACAGTAAATAACAGACGAAATCGAACCCTGGACCTCCTTTTCGTAAATGAAGAAGCTTTTATTAACTGCACCGTTTCAGAAGCCCTTGAGCCGTTAGTTGCTTGTGACGCACACCATCCTCCTCTTCTAGTAACGCAGAGCTGTCCCCAGTTAGTTGTTTATGACGAAATGCTAGATGTCAGGGAGTTCAATTTTTCAAAAACTGATTTCAATTAGCTCCAGAACTCACTGCAGGCAATCGATTGGGAGACTTTGGTAAATTCCGAGATCGATGTAGATGTTGCCGTAGAAAAACTTTCACTGGTCCTAAAACAACTTTTCAAACTATATGTTCCCGCACCACGTCACCGACCAAAACCAGCGTGGTTCAATCGTCAATTACGTAAACTGAAAAGACTGCAAACAGCTGCACTTCGGCATTACACCAGACGACGAAACCCCCTCACAAAACGAGAGTTTATTGAAGCCAGCAACAGTTACAAGGCATATAATCGCTTTCTCTATTCAAGACACGTCGCACAAACCCAATCGAACCTGAAACAACATCCAAAGCAGTTTTGGTCTTTCGTTAACGGGAAACGTAAAGAAAATGGGCTTCCTTCCAGTTTGTTCCTTGCAAATGAAACATCAAGTACCCCAAGCGGCATCTGTGACCTATTTGCGCAGCATTTCTCAAGTGTGTTTAAAAAAGTCTCGGCCAACTCCACTCAGATGGAACACAGTCTTCAGGATGTCCCTCATGATGTAATTAATTTAGGCATTATTCAATTTACTGACGAAGATATTCTAACTGCTATGAGAAAGCTAAAGTCTTCAACATCGGCAGGACCAGATGGTATTCCTTCCATTATAATCAAAAGATGCGCAAGCGCATTATGTACGCCTTTAAGACTAATTTTTAACCAATCGCTGTCGCAATCAATGTTCGCCGTCTGTTGGAAAAAATCAGTTATGTTTCCGGTTTTTAAAAAAGGTGATAAGCAAAATGTTGCGAACTATCGTGGCATAACTTCACTCTGCGCTGGCTCAAAGTTATTTGAAATATTAGTAGGAAATGTGGTGTTTCGTGAGACCAGAGCATATATATCGAAGGACCAACATGGCTTTTTCCTGGTAGATCGACAACTACTAATCTAGCCCAATTCACTTCGCTCTGTATTAAAAATATTGAACTTGGATCTCAGGTCGATACTGTACACACGGATCTCAAGGCTGCATTCGATCGTGTAGATCACTCTCTTCTACTGGCAAAGATGAAGCGGCTGGGCGCTTTGGATTATTTTATAGGGTGGCTTAAATCATATCTCGTAAATCGTTCTCTGTGTGTAAAATTAGGAAATAACGAGTCATACAGTTTCATCAACTTGTCGGGAGTGCCTCAAGGGAGCAATCTAGGACCGTTGCTTTTCTCGTTGTTTTTCAATGACGTTTGTTTTGTTATACCTCCTTGGTGTAGACTTATATATGCCGATGATCTCAAACTGTTTCTTATTGTGCGGTCAATAGAAGATTGCAAGGAACTACAGCAACACTTAGATGCTTTTTGTAGTTGGTGTAATCGCAACTTGTTGGCTCTCAGCGTGTCCAAATGCTCCATAATATCTTTTACACGTAGAAAAAATCCAATACTGTGGAACTACACAATTTCCGTGGAATCGCTTGAGAGAATGACAGTTGTCATAGACCTCGGTGTACTTCTGAACTCACAACTGACATTCAGAAATCATTACTCTCATGTTACAGCACAGGCAAATAAAAATCTCGGTTTCATTATAAGAATCGCCAAAGAGTTCACTGATCCATATTGTTTGCGGGCACTCTACTTTTCACTTGTGCGATCTGTCTTGGAAGCTTCAGCACCCATTTGGTGTCCTTACATAAGCATTTGGATCAACCGGCAAGATTCCTCCGTTTTGCTCTTAGAACTCTGCCGTGGCGTAACCCAACAGAGCTACCACCGTACATCGATCGCTGTCGTCTGCTCGATATGGAAACCCTAGCCAAAAGGCGGAACACATTTAGAGCAGTATTTGTTGGGAAGATATTAACTGGCCAAATAGATGCTCCAGATATTCTCTCACAAATAAATGTCAATGTGCCCCCGAGAAGTCTCAGATCACATAACTTTTTAAGACTCGAGTTTCAACGCACCCAGTATGGTCAAAACGAACCTATTAAGGCGATGTGTAATGTTTTTAATAGTGTTTATGGCCATTTTGACTTTTATGTATCTTGTGATGTTTTCAAAAATAGACTAAGAAGGTTGACTTAGATTTTAAGATTCATTTTTTTGTAATATTTGTATTTATTATTTATGTAATGCTGTGTACTATGTTATTATATTTTATTGTAGTGTGAATCCATTGTAATCAGGTGTGAATATATGAAAAGATAATGGGTTTTTACACCCATTTGAGGATTGCTTCTGAAGTATATCCTGAAATGGGCTTTTCCTGTTCAACTAAATTTCATGTAGACCAACATAGGTCAGATGAAAAATAAGAATAAATAATAAATAAATAATAAAGAAGAAATATCCACCACCGTGGCATAAATCGAAGCGTGTCCTAACTCGCAACCGCTCACACCCCTTGCCAATGATCCTTCTGATCTTGAAGTCCTCACCCCTGGTCATTTTTGATTGGTGCTCCACTTCAATCCCTACCTGAACCAGACCTTTGCTCGCTCTCCATGAACCTTGTCCTGCTGGCAACTAATGCAGCGTATCCTTCAGTCTTTCTGGTCCCGTTGGCATCTCGAGTATCTCCCTGTACTTCAGAAACTTCAAAAATAGCCAGGAATCAATCCGAATATCTCCGTCGGCGACATGGTCCTGCTACAGGAAAAGAATCAACCAACCACGAGATGGCCCATTGGTCGGGTTGTGAACACGGTATTTGGTGATGACAAGTGTGTTCGAGTTGCAGATGTGCTGATGGGGGACAATAAAATTTATCGCCGCGTAATTCGCAAAATATGCCCGCTCCCACAACGCGACCTTCAGTCCCCTACAGACACAAAAGTCGAGTGCCAGCCTCCCGCTCCCGATTGCACTCAACACCTTGCTCCCACTATCACTCACACACCCACTACTGTTGGGCACCCCGATCCAGATGATTTACAACAGACAACAGCTGATAGCATCGTAGTGGCAGCGACATCGGTAGGAACGTGTGGTGTTAGTGGAACGTCCAAATGATCGGCTGGTCCCTGGCGGCAGTCGCAACGCTAGGAACGCGCGGCGAGTACCGGGCTGATAACCCTCTGTGGAAGTCATGTGGGAAAGACTTTGGGCGGCGAGCAGTGTTCCAGTTGAAATCGACATCGACAGTCCCCTTTGACGGCCTGTTCCGTCCGCATCGTCACCAACATATCAATCCAGCGCGAGTCATCAGCATAAAGAACAATATAAATAAATTACGAAAAATGTTAAATGACATGTAAATATGAAACATCACACAACCGCACGACACGAAACGAACTACGCAACCCTATTCAACATAAAAAACTTGCAAATGAATTACACTCACACACCTGTACACACAAACTGACAGCACATCTCGCACACTGATCATAAACAATAACAAAACACAAAAAATTGACGAAACGATGTAGGTTTTTTACTGGCCTTCTGCTGGTTTTTCCTACCATTAAAACAGATAACAATCACAGCTTACAGTGTTCGGTTGCCTTTTTTATCTTTCCGCGAGTGCAGTGAAAGAAAGTGCCCTGCTTGCTGATTTATTCGGTCATTTGATCACCATTTCTGCCTGGAACTGCTGCTATTATGACGGTTTATTGCCACTGACCTTCACAGCTCACCGCTAGGGACCCTACTTGGGAGACGGACAACGCTAGTTCGAGTGTACACTGATATTATGTAACTAGATTTCTTCCCAGCGAAACAGAAAGCAACATCATCAGCTACATTCAATCCCGTATCGAGTGCAATCCCAACTCTATCCTATGTCTGAAGTTAGTGCGCCAAAATCAAGATCGACCACTCTCTTTTGCCTTATTCAAAATAAGTGATCCTGCCGTCTTTGAAGAAGCAATTTCCGCAGTAAAATTTTGGCCATCTGGAGTTTCTATTACTCCTTTTTTAGACTTCAGCCTGAATTGTATTGTAAATATGTATGGTTTGCACAACGGAGACCAGGATGACCCAGGACCCCACAATCCCGTATTTTTATAGAAACGGGAATATCTCCATTTGAATACTAAGGTTATTTCCTTTAAAGAGATATATAAATTGTAATTTTATGATTGCTACTTCAAAAGTTATAGCATTTAATATATTTTTCCTCCACATTTTCCCATAGCACCAATTTCAAAAATTTCAATCGTAGTGGGCGGGGCCCTAGAATTATCAAAATGATGTGAAATTTGGCATCTGAGCTTACTTTGACATTTGTCACAATATGAGAGGGGGGGCCTTTGAGAATTCAAAAAAAAAAATTTTTTGCAATGCCCTAATCTCCTCGCTCGTTCACAATAGCATCACGACTCAATCGCCGTCTCTCTCCCCGTCCTCCATTACTGCACCCAGCAGCGCAAATTTCTCTCCGACCACCGCGACAAATTCAGACAACGCTGGTATAGATATATTTGACCAGAACGTCGGAGGAATTAATGGATCTGTGTCCAAGTATAGACTCTGTTGCTCCGATGGAGTGTTTGACCTTTATGTATACGCTGAAACCTGGCTTAATGATAACACTTTATCCAAGCAAATTTTCAGGCCCTCTTTCACGGTATACCGACAAGATCGAAACAAGGAAAACAGCAACGGGGGAGGGGTCCTAGTGGCGTGCCGTTCGAATTTAAAATCACGTCGGGTGCCTCTCCCGTATTGCACTGGCGTAGAACAAATATGGATCTCTCTCTCTCTCTCTCTCTCTCTCTCTCTCACACACACACACAAGCTATGCGCTATTCATTTGTGCTCTATACATTCCGCCGATCGTGTTTCTTATGCTAGCCTAATTGATCAGCATTTGAACTCGATTTCATTGATTACTGGGCAAATGAAATTGAATGATAGGATCATTGTAGTAGGAGATTTCAACCTTCCAGACATTCAATGGACCCGCTTCTCATCACATTACCTTTATCCTGATGCATCATGCCCTACAAAAACTCCAGTTACTTCGAAGCTTATTAATGACTATAACACACTATAACAATCGTCTGCTCGATCTCTGCTTTGTCAGCCAAGAATTTTCTAACAAGTGTTCGATAACTGCTGCCCCTGCTTCTCTTGCAAATGTCTGTCGCCATCATCCTCAATTGCACATCAATATTTTTGACTGTAAAGCCGTCGTTTTTGAAAACATTACTGAAACAACTTATTATGATTTTAGAAAAGGAAATTTTACCGCAATGGATCTCTTTTTCTCATCTTTGGACTGGAGTTCCTTATTGTCCAATAACGATTGCAACTCGGCTTCGACTTTATGGACACACATTGTATTATACGCAATCGACCAATTCATTCCGAAGAAAACACGCCGCGAACCAATTTACCCACCATGGTCGAATTCTACTCTAAAACGCTATAAATGTGCTAAGCGGTCCGCTTTTAAAAAAATCACTAAACATCCTTCGCTACAACTCAGATCACACTACTTATACCTTAATAATCGATACAAACACTTCATTGTGCCTTCCAATACCGTATCCAGTGCAAACTCAGATCCAACCCCAAAAGTTTCTGGAATCATGTTAATGATCAGAGGAAGGAAACTGAACTACCCAGACATATGTCACTGGATGACATTTAAACGTCTAACTCGCTCGATATTTGCAATCTATTTCGCAAGCATTTCAGCAGCGTTTTTTCCAACGAAATCTTAATCACCCAGCAAATCTCCGAGGCTGCCAGTAACGTTCCTCTCCGTTCTCCCATTGGCTGTCATCCAATTATTACGACTGCTACAATTAGCTCAGCAAGCTCCAAACTAAAGCCTTCATCAATTGCTGGACCAGATGGAATCCCATCTGTTGTGTTGAAAAACTGTGCAAATAATTTTCTGGTTCCTTTATCAATACTGTTCAATATATCTCGTCAATCAGGAACATTTCCGGATTTATAGAAGAAATCATATATCTTCCCAGTTTTCAAAAAAAGAGGTGGGATAGCTTCATTATGTGAAGTATTTAAGCTGTTCGAAAAGATCTGCTGGGTTTTATCACCCATAACTGCACTGAATATATAGCAGAGACACAACACGGCTTCATGCCCAAAAGATCAACTTCTACTAACTTAATATCCTACACATCTTTCATCATCAATTCACTGCAAGCACGATTACAAGTAGATGCCGTATACGCCGATTTTACTGCAGCCATCGACAAGATTAACCATCAGATTGCAGTTTTGAAATTTAACAGGCTTGGATTTTATGGCTCATTACTGAATTGGCTTCACTCATAACTTTCTGGACGTGAAATGGCTGTGAAAATTGGAGACTGCACGACCTTTCCATTCCCTACTAGCTCTGGAGTACCTCAGGGCAGTCATCTTGGTCCTTTTTAGTTTTTACTTTACCTGAATGACTTAAATTTTCGATAAAGTGTATGAAGCTATCATTCGCAGACGATTTTAAACTTTTCCACCTCATCAAAACACCTACCGATGCTGAATTTCTGCAATCCCAATTGGATATCTTCATAAACTGGTGTAGAGTCAACAGGATGGAGTTGAATATCTCTAAATGCTCAGTTATCTCTTTCACACGCAAACATTCCACAGTCAAGTTCGACTATAATATTTCGCGGACTGTTCTACAACGTGTATGCTCCATCGAGGACTTAGGAGTTTTGCTTGATTCCGAATTGAACTTTAAGGAGCATATAGAATACACTATTTCCAAGGCATCCAAACTTCTCGGTTTTGTTTTTCGTGTTACTAAATGATATTCAACACATCGAAGCTGTTCAACTTAAATTTGTTCGCTTCGCGCTTCGTCGTCTTCCATTGCGAGATCCGCCAGATCTTCCGAGCTACCAAGATCGCTGCAAAGTCATACTTTTATTGCTGATCTACTACAATCACGAATCGATTGTCCTGACCTCCCACAGTAGCTGAATTTCGACATTCATCGTCGTAGCCTTCGATCCTATCCGTTTTTCCGTCTCCCCTATACCAGAACAAATTACGGCTATAATGAGCCTTTCGCTAGTATGTGTCGTCTGTTCAATAGATGTTCTCATGTCTTTGACTTTCACCTTTCCCATGACATTACCAAGCGATTGTTTGCTCTTTCTTTGTCTAGTTATGCAATAAAAATTGGACTAAACCGTTTTGCGCGTTAAGGGCACAAGACCTAATTTTAATTAAGTTTTGTTTTTTTGTGTTTCGAATTCATCTCGTCAGTAACTAGCACCATCTGGGTGTCTAGTTAGACGATGTATCTAAACTAGTACCCAAATTAGCACTAGTTAGACACAAAAAATTCCAAACAGTTCACACGACATATGTGAACGCCTAAAGCCACATGTCCCGAGTGATGTCCCGGGAAGCAAATATAGCTCTGGTTTGCTGACGAGAAAGTGAAGACGAACTCTTGTCTTTTGGTTCAAGAAACCAAACGCCTGGTATTATGCAATAAAAATTGGACTAAACCGTTTTGCGCGTTAAGGGTACAAGACCTAATTTTAATTAAGTTTTGTTTTTTTTTGTGTTTCGAATTCATCTCGTCAGTAACTAGCACCATCTGGGTGTCTAGTTAGACGATGTATCTAAACTAGTACCCAAATTAGCACTAGTTAGACACAAAAAATTCCAAACAGTTCACACGACATATGTGAACGCCTAAAGCCACATGTCCCGAGTGATGTCCCGGGAAGCAAATATAGCTCTGGTTTGCTGACGAGAAAGCGAAGACGAACTCTTGTCTTTTGGTTCAAGAAACCAAACGCCTGGTATTACGCAATAAAAATTGGACTAAACCGTTTTGCGCGTTAGAGGGCACAAGACCTAATTTTAATTAAGTTTTGTTTTTTTGTGTTTCGAATTCATCTCGTCAGTAACTAGCACCATCTGGGTGTCTAGTTAGACGATGTATCTAAACTAGTACCCAAATTAGCACTAGTTACATGTGGCTTTAGGCGTTCACATATGTCGTGTGAACTGTTTGGAATTTTTTGTGTCTAACTAGTGCTAATTTGGGTACTAGTTTAGATACATCGTCTAACTAGACACCCAGATGGTGCTAGTTACTGACGAGATGAATTCGAAACACAAAAAAACAAAACTTAATTAAAATTAGGTCTTGTGCCCTTAACGCGCAAAACGGTTTAGTCCAATTTTTATTGCATAATACCAGGCGTTTGGTTTCTTGAACCAAAAGACAAGAGTTCGTCTTCGCTTTCTCGTCAGCAAACCAGAGCTATATTTGCTTCCCGGGACATCACTCGGGACATGTGGCTTTAGGCGTTCACATATGTCGTGTGAACTGTTTGGAATTTTTTGTGTCTAACTAGTGCTAATTTGGGTACTAGTTTAGATACATCGTCTAACTAGACACCCAGATGGTGCTAGTTACTGACGAGATGAATTCGAAACACAAAAAAACAAAACTTAATTGTCTAGTTAGTTTTTGTCCCAGTGTTAGTTATCAATTACGAAAATCTTAATGTTAGTGTTAGTCGTAGAAATAAGTTGTGAAATGTATCATTTGGATGTTTGTAATCTGTTGGTACAAAATATGAGATTTTATGCCTTCTGGAGAATGGGTCTGAATGAAACCTAACTCCAGGGGACTTTTCCCTGCTCCAAATAAATAAATAAATAAATAAACAAATAAATAAATAAATAAATAAATAAATAAATAAATAAATAAATAAATAAATAAATAAATAAATAAATAAATAAATAAATAAATAAATAAATAAATAAATAAACAAATAAACAAATAAATAATAAATAAATTTAATTAATCCAGTGAATACAATAAATCAAATGAATGAAATGGATAAAATGTATAAAATGATTGGAATGAATGAAAAAAATAAAATTTGTAAAATAAAAATAAATGAATTGAACAAAATGAATAATATGATTTTGTTATGTTCGATATGAGGTTTTTGGATCGTGGGAAACTATCAGTTTGAGATGAGATGTAACGTCGTAGGTTTGGGTTTATGTATAATGTCATTGGTTCAATTAGTATTATTGTTTGGGGTAACTTTGAAAATGTGGTACAATGAAATTGGCAGTACTTATTGTGGTAATTTAAAACAAAATCTAAATTTAAAAAAACTTGGAATATTTCATAAAAAGTGGTATATAAACGATCACAATCTAATTTTTTGTTGAAACTGCTAATACTGCAAAAATATATCTATATTCTTGTTTTTCAGTCACGGTACCCGTTGTGCAGGAGAAGTTGCCGCTGCGCGAGACAATGGAGTTTGTGGTGTCGGAGTAGCATATGACTCGATGATTGCTGGTATTCGAATGTTAGATCAACCCTACATGACAGATTTGATTGAAGCTAACTCTATGGGCCATGAACCACACAAGATCCATATTTATAGCGCTTCCTGGGGTCCCACGGATGATGGTAAAACTGTGGATGGTCCACGTAATGCAACCATGCGTGCAATTGTCCAAGGAGTCAACGAAGGTCGCAACGGTCTGGGTAACATCTATGTTTGGGCTTCTGGAGACGGCGGTGAAGAAGATGACTGTAATTGTGATGGATATGCTGCTTCCATGTGGACGATATCTATTAATAGTGCAATCAACGATGGTCAAAATGCTCACTACGATGAAAGTTGTAGCTCTACCCTGGCCAGCACCTTTAGTAATGGTGCAAAGGATCCTAACACTGGAGTGGTATGATATATGTAGATATCACTGTTATACATGTATTGCCTTTGTCATGTGTCAGAGTAATTCCATGAGAAATCTGACAGAAGTAGCAAAAATTAGGCATGACCCTTTTCGATTTCGATGAGAATCGTTACATGTTTTGCAAGTGTTCCATGTACATTTTTTTAGTCTACATTTTTTAGTCTAATCCCTCTCGCTCTAAGATAATTTTTGAAAAGTAATGAGAGATGGCGTCTGGTTACGGATTTCTTAAATAATATTTTATTGCGTCCATCACCTACATTTCGCCTTCAGGGCAAAACTACAATTTAGACACGATTTTAACTATAATTACATACAATATTCAGTTTGCTAAAAGACAAATTACTTACAACTTCAATAATATTATCTTTGTCAAGTTGGTTCGAACATTTTAACGGATTACGCAACGCACTGATCTATACCGTAATGTCAAAATTCAGTTTAAATTTAATTTGAACAGCAAATTTGTTTGAATTGTGAAAACTTACACAGACGATCCCCTCACACATCACTGGCACACTGAGCAATGAAACGTTTCAAAAATGTGTGTTGTAATTTGTACCGTAAACCGGGGTTGACATTGATAACTTTTTGAAGTAATCATTACATATTTTTAGACGCAACACATTTTTTTTAAGTTTAATATTTTTAAACCATGTATGAAGAACAAGATTGGATGGTTTTACCTAAAATTGTCCGTTTACAGCTATTTTTTCGAAAATGATTTCAAGTTGAAGTCCGCTTTCGTGTTCCGGGGTGACTGAGATAACATGTAGTTATTGATGTCAATGTTTTTCATTCAAATGTTTGTTTAAACTAATTCTGGAAAGATACTCATTGTTTAACAGTTATGTGTCCAACAAAAAAAACACCTTTAACAGGCCAACGAGGGTACCCGGGTACCCACAAATTGAAATGCTCATAACTATGGCTTCCTTTAACCGATTTGGACACTTTTAGATATTTTGGATTCAGGAACTCGTCCACTTTTTGATTCTGTACAATAGAACCGGAATAATGGATCTGGTTTTTGGTAATCCGGATTTTCCGGAGTAATGTTCCAGTACTAGGATATGATTTGTAAATTTTAATAATGTACTAGCAATATGAGTATCAAAACTCTTCAAATTGTCTCGGAAGTCTGTTTTTTATTGTTACGGGACCCTATGGCAATTTGAAAAATGGAATTGGAGTGGAATGGCCACTCATGGCCCCACGGGAACCTGCTCCGGAATGTCTGTTCCGGGGTCAAATCACCAAATGGTTCCAAAACCACGAGATACAGCCTACTGATGCAATTCCATGAATTTTGATACCCATATTGCTACCCCAGCACTGGAACCTGCTTCCGGAAACCCGGATTCGCGGGAACCGAATGAAGTAACCCGATTCATTTTTACCAAGTCCAACAATGAATGAGTTCCTGAATCCAAAACGGCCAAAAGTATCGAAATCGGTTGGATATTACCTTAGTTACGGGCATTTTAGTTTTGTGGGTACCCGGGTACCCACGCACAGTGGGACGGAATCAAAAAAAGCCGGACATTGATATTTGCGACGAAACTATTGGTTATGGCACTTTGATGTCTTCGGAAAGGTTTCTTTATTTTTTAAGTAGTTTAATATAATGTTGGAAAAATTTTATTTAAGGGGGTATATACGCTGATAAAAAAAAAACTTTGCAAGTTGTTCCCAAAATTGATAGCTATGTATGGAAAGTTTGTAGATGAAATAATTTTATGAAACTTTGTTGAAGTAGCGAAATAGCTATCTGTTAAGCGAAAAAAGTTATAGGGTGAAATTGAAGTACATGTCGGAATACCCCCTTAAAAGTGTTTTTTCATTGTAACTTTTTTATTTAATTTTTTACAGTTTCTCGATGTTCTAGAAAGTTGTTGATGCTTTCAAAACACACCTTTTTGCGGAATACATCAACTCGCTATGTCTTCGTTTTTAGGGTGTATGTCTGTTTTTTTGGTTTTTCTGGGTTAACTTTAAGTCATCAGTGTCCTGCCAATTATCTTATTCGTCATTGGATGAACAAGGTAATAATATGACCGAGAATTCTAAGCAACAAAATACCTTGTTCATCCAATGACGAAGAAGATGATTGGCAGGACACTGATGACTTATGAGCATGTTAATAACAAAAAAAATAGCTTTGAATGTCGGAATATATGGAATGAACAATAATATTTCAAATGTTTATTCATTTCGCATAATTGTTTATTTTTCATGATTCATAATACCAATAAATTTTTCAAACGCTAGTCTATTTTACCCCGCATTGTTCCAAGGATCCTATTAGATCCCGCAATGAATTATATATGTATCAATAGGGAATTTCTTGCTGAATATCAAAAAAATAAATTTAGCTGCTACTACCTGCTACTCTACAAACCATAGCCCCTTAAAGTTAACCCAAAAAAACCTAAAAAAACAGACATACACCCTAAAAACGAAGAGATAGCGAGTTGGTGTATTCCGCAAAAAGGTGTTTTTTGAAAGCATCAATAACTTTCTAGAACATCGAGAAACTGTAAAAAATCAAATAAAAAAGTTACAATGAAAAAACACTTTTTAAGGGGGTATTCCGACATGTACTTCAATTTCACCCTATAACTTTTTTCGCTTAACAGATAGCTATTTCGCTACTTCAACAAAGTTTCATAAAATTATTTCGTCTACAAACATTCCATACATGGCTATCAATTTTGGAAACAACTTGCAAAGTTATTTTTTTTATCAGCGTATATACCCCCTTAAATAAAAATGTTCCAACATTATATTAAACTACTTAAAAAATAAAGAAACCTTTCCGAAGACATCAAAGTGCCATAATCAATAGTTTCGTCGCAAATATCAATGTCCGGCTTTTTTTAATTCCGTCCCACTGTGCCACGTCGGCCTGTTACGTAGTAAAAAAATTCAGGAGCCTCTCCTCACTCCCACCCTTACTATATCAACAATATTATTAACCCAAAACCTTGACTTAGTGAAGTTCTAAGATGTCACAAAGTTTCAATTTCCATAATTGGATAAAACATAGGAATTTAATTAGTTGAAACTTAAAAAGGTACCCGGGTACCGCGTCGGACACACAACGGTTAATAGATGTTAATTAGTATTATACAAAGTATTTCAATGTACTGGAAAATTCGAGTAACCAAAATTCGTATAATTTGTGTCCGTCTAGAATAAAAGGTTCTGAAAACCTTTAAAACTACTAAAATTGTTTTGTTTCAGTATTTTATCAATGTACAAAAAGTTTCATCCATTTTTACACGTTGGAATATTGAACAATAAAAAAATGTTGCGAATTTTAGCTTAAATAATATGAAATAATTGCCAACTAGTTTCACAAAAAATATATTGAAAGTAAACAAACTCTTAAAACTAAATTTAGCATATCCCAATCTAAACGAAAATAAAAACTCGCTTGTAATTTAATACTCTCGCTCTAATCTGAGATTTATTTGTTTTATAAAAAATAGACACTTTATGAAGCTTCGTAAAAATCAGGTAAAGTCAAATTTCGGTTTTTTGTAGTTTTAGCACCCAAAAAACCGAACAATATACTCAAAAAGTATAACAAATCAGTATTTTATAAGTTTAGAGTATAAATCATTTCAAATTAAAATGATTCGGTAGACTATTCTGGTTTAATAAGCGATCTACGAAAAAAGTGTCGAGTGATCAAAGTCACATCGATGATCAAAGTCACCCCGGTTAACGGTATCAAGATATGGCACAGATGGAAGTGGAAACAGCCAAATTGGACACATGGGAAACGAGCAGCAGAGAGTTTCTTGTGTGTTAAATTATTGCTGTTTCCTCTACCGCTGTTTACATGAGGCTGCTAGGTAGCCATTTTATCCTAGCCAACACCTGCCTTTGTTTAAATCAAAACAATCTAATGCTATTGCACGGGCGGATTGGCCTATATATGTATATATATATATATATATATATATATATATATATATATATATATATATATATATATATATATATATATATATATATATATATATATATATATATATATATATATATATATATATATATATATATATATATATATATATATATATATATATATATATATATATATATATATATATATATATATATATATATATATATATATATATATATATATATATATATATATATATATATATATATATATATATATATAGATATAGTGATCAAAAAAAGATGCAAACTTGAAATCGACCTTCACGGATTTGAACAAAACTTGGAGGAATTGTTCATCTAGGGCCAATATATAAAAACCCAAATTTTGTGTCAATTGAACCACCCCTCGGGTCATGGGGCACCCCCCGTTTTGGAAAATTGCCAAAACCCTTGATTTTCTTTTGATCATATCTCCGGTTCTATTTACTCTAGAATCAAACCACAAGATGGCTTTTGAAGAAAATTGTTCAAGGAGTCTATTAAAAATATTATTTTTTGCCGAAAAAAGTTACGTCATTTGAGTATGACCCCTTCACAAAAATGTTTTTATGTATCATCTCGTATCTGAATATGATTTTTTATAAAATTTGTATCAATAAACGGCAAACCAAATATATTAAGTTTTAAATTTTTGGATTATTTTCGAATTCTTTTGGTATATCAAGAGTTTTTGATGATTCATTTGACCAATTGAGCTCTCAAATAGAGGTAGGGTTACCGCCTCTAGGGGTACTTTGACCAGCAGAATTTTACTGAGCAGGGCATAGACTTGCGTTGAGTATGCGTTGAAATCAATTGGAATTTCGAATTGAACTGATCTCGACTCGACAGAATTTTGGAGCGCTTCCATTGCTTTTTATTGTATAAAACGCTTAAAAACAAATAAATATACACTGTTTCATTTCCTTTGTAGCTCGTAGCACTAGGAGGAAAAATATTTTATTTTCTTCACATTCACCGCAGAGTGTAATGTTTTGATAAAGCACACCACCTTTCTGTGCCGTTCACATTTAGTTGTATGTTTTTGCATTTGTTAACAGTTTTGTTGGTTTAGATGAATGATGTAACTGATGTTGCTTTCTCGGATATTCATAAAGAATCCAAAAGCACCAACCACTCTCGCTGTGAAGGATAACCCGAGCGAGCTTTGCTCTGCTCCTCAGTAAACAAACACGGGGTGTGAAATCACACTTCAGTTTCTTTCAAGAATCTTTGTGAGGAGTATTAATTCATTGAAGCGATGGTTCAATGGGGTAAAGTAAACTCTAATGGCACTTTTAAAATAATATTCGTCAACGCCAAGAGGGGCCTCCTTAACAATTAGGGCCTGCAACCCGACCCGAGGATGATGTTTATGAGGACTGGGTGCTGGGCGATTCCTGGCAAAGAAAAGGGCAACGCAAAATTGCAAAATAATCTAAAGGATTCTTCCGGGCGCATTCGGATTTACCTGAACGAAGACACGGAATTCGTCTCCAAAAACCGGTGTAGCAACCCTAAGCAGGGTTTTTTTCTTTCAATAATTACTTTCGATACTAATCCAGAGCTTTCGAAGATTGGAAATTTATTAAATCAAAAAAATCGATTTCAAATTGGCGAAATTTAAAGACAAACTGATGACTTCTAATCAAACCATTTAATTGTTTAACCCTTACAAATCTGATCATATTTTTTCGATTATTGACATTTTAACCTCTTCATTCAGGTTAGGAATTTTCCTATAACAACGGGGTTGGGATTCGAACCCAGGTGAGCTGCGTACATGACATTCAAAGTACAAATTCCGCTATGCCCGTTCGAGTCTGATCTTGTTGCGATGCGTGAATTAGGTTGGTATAAACAAAGTTGATACCAAATATGCAGTAGTTTAGAATTTTCGCTATTCTAGTTACCTCATACACAAGATATTGAATTTTTAATTATATTCTCAAATAAATTTTTGTCGAAAAAGTATTTGTCAAAATTTTAGTTTCTGTTAAAAATCCGGGCCCCCTTCAAAACTCCGGGCCCGGGGGGAAACACCCGGGTCCCCCCCCCCTCGGCGGCCCTGATCGCAAGCTAATTACAAACGAGCTACTCCACAAAATGAATAGACGAGCCGACGCCGACTCATCCGTCAATGTAGCGAAAACAAAACCATTTGGGTATACCAACGGAACGTCTTCGTAGCGTTTGATCGACGGCTAATGCAACTACAACCTGAGGATTGGATCTACCCAGTCCATCAACACCAATCCAGACAGACACGCCAGCTCATACTAAAGGAGTTCTCCCAGATGTTATGCTACATGACCAGTGTACCAACGAACCAAAAAACAGTAGAAGGATATAATTTTATTTGCAATGTAACTAATTAAGTAGTAATAAGAGACTGGACAATAAAGTTTTACAAATATATATATATATATATATATATATATATATATATATATATATATATATATATATATATATATATATATATATATATATATATATATATATATATATATATATATATATATATATATATATATATATATATATATATATATATATATATATATATATATATATATATATATATATATATATATATATATATATATATATATATATATATAGTGATCAAAAAAAGATGCAAACTTGAAATCGACCTTCACGGATTTGAACAAAACTTGGAGGAATTGTTCATCTAGGGCCAATATATAAAAACCCAAATTTTTGTGTCAATTGAACCACCCCTCGGGTCATGGGAGCACCCCCCGTTTTGGAAAATTGCCAAAACCCTTGATTTGCTTTTGATCATATCTCCGGTTCTATTTACTCTAGAATCAAACCACAAGATGGCTTTTGAAGAAAATAGTTCAAGGAGTCTATTAAAAATATTATTTTTTTGCCGACAGTGTTGTCAACTATGCAATTTTTTCAGTTAAATATTAAAAGTTAATTTTTCTCTCAATACATATATTTTAATTTTGAAAATTTTAATGCCATCGCGTTCCTCAGACATTTTTACATAAAAAACACTTATCGTCCCAATATAATATGAGCGCATCCTGAGATATACCGTTTTGAAGGGAAAAACTCCGATTTTCTCATATAAAAATACATTTTTATTGGCCAAAATTGAGAAAATCTTCAATCTGTCATAAAAATCGATCCTGATCTGCTAGAAGCAAACCAAATACATAGTTTTTCATCATTTCTCGTCTACTTCACGAAAAATTATGTTTGAACTTTTTTTTTGTAAAAATTTATTGTCCAGTCTCTTATTACTACTTAATTAGTTACATTGCAAATAAAATTTATATCCTTCTACTGTTTTTTGGTTCGTTGGTACACTGGTCATGTAGCATAACATCTGGGAGAACTCCTTTAGTATGAGCTGGCGTGTCCGTCTGGATTGGTGTTGATGGACAGGGTAGATCCAATCCTCAGGTTGTAGTTGCATTAGCCGTCGATCAAACGCTACGAAGACGTTCCGTTGGTATACCCAAATGGTTTTGTTTTCGCTACATTGAAGGAGATGATGCTCGATGCTATCCGTTTGATCAGGACAAATAATGCAGTCGGCGTCGGCTCGTCTATTCATTTTGTGGAGTAGCTCGTTTGTAATTAGCTTGCGATCAGGGCCGCCGAGGGGGGGGGGGGGGACCCGGGTGTTTCCACACGGGCCCGGAGTTTTTAAGGGGGCCCGGATTTTTAACAGAAACTAAAATTTTGACAAATACTTTTTCGACAAAAATTTATTTGAGAATATAATTAAAAATTCAATATCTTGTGTATGAGATAACTAGAATAGCGAAAATTCTAAACTACTGCATATTTGATATCAACTTTGTTTATACCAACCTAATTCACGCATCGCAACAAGATCAGACTCGAACGGGCATAGCGGCATACGCAGCTCACCTGGGTTCGAATCCCAACCCCGTTGTTATAGGAAAATTCCTAACCTGAATGAAGAAGCGAATGACCTTAAGGTTAAAATGTCAATAATCGAAAAAAAATGATCAGATTTGTAAGGGTTAAACAATTAAATGGTTTGATTAGAAGTCATCAGTTTGTCTTTAAATTTCGCCAATTTGAAATCGATTTTTTTGATTTAATAAATTTCCAATCTTCGAAAGCGCTGGATTAGTATCGAAAGTAATTATTGAAAGAAAAAAACCCTGCTTAGGGTTGCTACACCGGTTTTTGGAGACGAATTCCGTGTCTTCGTTCAGGTAAATCCGAACGCGCCCGGAAGAATCCTTTAGATTATTTTGCAATTTTGCGTTGCCCTTTTCTTTGCCAGGAATCGCCCAGCACCCAGTCCTCATAAACATCATCCTCGGGTCGGGTTGCAGGCCCTAATTGTTAAGGAGGGCCCCTCTTAGCGTTGACGAATATTATTTTAAAAGTGCCATTTGAGTTTACTTTACCCCATTGAACCATCGCTTCAATGGATTAATACTCCTCACAAAGATTCTCGAAAGAAACTGAAGTGTGATTTCACACCCCGTGTTTGTTTACTGAGGAGCAGAGCAAAGCTCGCTCGGGTTATCCTTCACAGCGAGAGTGGTTGGTGCTTTTGGATTCTTTATGAATATCCGAGAAAGCAACATCAGTTACAACATCCATCTAAACCAACAAAACTGTTAACAAATGCAAAAACATACAACTAAATGTGAACGGCACAGAAAGGTGGTGTGCTTTATCAAAACATTACACTCTGCGGTGAATGTGAAGAAAATAAAATATTTTTCCTCCTAGTGCTACGAGCTACAAAGGAAATGAAACAGTGCATATTTATTTGTTTTTAAGCGTTTTATACAATAAAAAGCAATGGAAGCGCTCCAAAATTCTGTCGAGTCGAGATCAGTTTAATTCGAAATTCTAATTGATTTCAACGCATACTCAACGCAAGTCTATACCCTGCTCAGTAAAATTCTGCTGGTCAAAGTACCCCTAGAGGCGGTAACCCTACCTCTATTTGAGAGCTCAATTGGTCAAATGAATCATCAAAAACTCTTGATACACCAAAAGAATTCGAAAATAATCCAAAAATTTAAAATTTAATATTTTTGGTTTGCCGTTTATTGATACAAATTTTATAAAAAATCATATTCAGATACGAGATGATACATAAAAACATTTTTGTGAAGGGGTCATACTCAAATGACGTAACTTTTTTCGGCGATTTTCGGCTACCAATTCCCCCTAGCAAAGAGGCCAGGGATGGAAAAAAATTAATACGTTTTACAATTCTTTCAAATACGGCCTTTTATCAACATTTTCATTATAACAGCAAATTGCGTACACAACAAGCCTCTTTCGTGACGCGTATAGTGTTAATAGTTTTGTTTTGAATTTTATGCAATGGAGCATGAAAAGAAGATTTCTCAGGTCATAATCCTGCTGCTGCCAATGATTCTAAGAAGCATACGTTCAACTAAATTACTAAATTGTGTTTGATTGATTTCGAAGAGAAAATTTAACTCACCTACCAAAGTAAATCAACTAGTTAGCAAGATTAGCTAACTAATGTAGCAAATTAAATCATACAAAATCTTTTCGTTTTGGAGGAGTGAGCGTGAGATTTTGAACGTCGCTTCCTGAACGTAATGATTTTATTTTTATTTTTGAACTATTTTCTACAAATCAGTTACAACATTCTTGGAAAATATTTTAAGGTATGCTAACACACCAACACAAATAAAAGAATAATTCATGTTTTTATAGGATTATGAATGTTTTCGAATCCAGCATAGCGTAAAATCCAACCAAAACCTTTATTTGAAATTTGATCCATGTTTCTTAATTTTTTTATTCCTACAGGGTTTTTTTTTGTTTTGTTAAAATTTCGTTGATCTATTTTTTCAATTTGTGGATTGTATTTGTATTTCTACAATTGTAAGATTCTGCCTTTTTTATCTATTTGCATACTTTTATTTTATCCATCTTTTTACGTTCCTTACTTTTGCTTTTTTTCTATTGCTATCACTATCACTTACTTTAATTTATAGTTTTTTCTCTGATATTGAATTTTATTCGCAATTTTTCGAGAAAATTCTGCTTTCTTTATTTTTTTCTTATTGTTTCATATTTTAATACTCTGCTTTTTTATTTCTTTCTTTTGTCATTCTATCTAATTTTTACAATTCATCTATTTACTACATTTATTCTTGTCATAGCCTTTTTCTATTTCCTTTTTTTTCATATTTTTTTGCATTTCCGAAAGCAATTTTACTTCTTCAAGTTCATTCCAATTTGTATTATTGTTTAATTTTTTACCTTTCTCCTATTTTCTTCATCATTTTCTAGTTTTTAGCTTTCCGTTTATGGTAGTTTTATTTTTTCCCATTATTCATTTAATGTAATTTTATTCTTTTTTTATACTTTTTTCTTAAGATTAAATTCGTTATTGTTATTTCATCATGTTTTCCATTTAACCTATTTAGAAAGTACTTTTTCTGTTGACCATTTTCATATACGTTAACATTGATTTTTTTTATATTTTCCTAAAAAAAAAACATTTGATTTATCTTTTCATGATACTATGCGCACTTTTTCTTAATTTTACACTTAGTTCGTTGTTTGAATTTATTTCAAATTTCATTTCTAGTGCTTTTTCTATTCTTTAAATAATATCCATTTTATTCATTTTTTTGTATTGATATCTTCATTTTTGTGTTTCATAGTATACCATGTTGGCTTTTTTCTACTATTTTTTGTTTTCCATTTTGTCTGTTTGCTCCGTTTTTATTCAATACTTCCAATTTCCTTTACTTTTTCGTCTTTTCATCATTTCAATTTTCCAGTTTTTCAAAATTTTCTGGGTTGTCCATATTTTTTAAAATTTCTCTATGGTTATTTTTTTCTTGTCTTTTATATATACTCCTCTAGTTTTATGTATTCATAATGTTTTTTTTTAATTTTTTCTATTGCTTTAAATATGTATTGTTTTTAATGTTAAATAAATTTTATTATTCTTGATTATTTTATTTCTCGAGATTTTCAGTTTTATGCATTTTGTATATTAATGTTTGAATTCTTTTTAGTAGTTTTTTTTTACATTTTCATTGATTCAAAAAAAATTTCCTACCTTCCTATCGATTTTTCAATTTTTTACGGATTTTGTTTTGGTTTTTCTCGATTAAACATTTTTTGACAATTGACATTAATTTGTTTATTTGGTTGATTTTGTCGTTTTTAGCTCTTTTGTACATTCTTTTAATATTTAGTTTTCCTATTGCTTTTTTAATCTTTTGCCGTTGATCGCCGTTTAGATATTTTTAATTTTACTACATTTTTAATCTTGCTTACTTTTATAAATACTATTAACAAAAATGGCGCTTTTCAAAGTCACCAAAACTATCGAAGAGGTATTAAAAATTCCCAAAGTATACGTTTTTCCCTTCATTGGCACTACAAACAACTAGAGCAAAAAATGGCACATAAACATAAAATTTCAGTATACTATACATAATATCTGTGGACTCCTATGAATTTCAAACATTGACTTTTTTGTACTCAGGCAATACACAGTGGTGGGGGCACGTACGTTGGACCCCCCCCGGGCCCGTATTTTCTCTCTGCGGCCCTGCTTGCGATGAGCAACTGTATACCACGCAGATTGTTGATCCGAGTTTAGCAGTTTGGAGTGGATGTTTTTAAATACTTTCTTCCAGTCGCGTAGTGGATTTTCCCTCACTATTTTCGGTTCCTTCAGTTGTTTTAGGAAGCTGCTGTATATTATACTGGAGCTTGGCGTTCTGGCGATTTCATCAGTTAAAAAAGCAGATTCTTTCACCACTGTTCGAATGTGTTCGTATTTTCGGGGTATGGCCAATAGATTTGGGGGGTTAGCGTTGTGTTTTAAGAAACTCCAAAGAAAAGGAAGATCTGAAGCGATTTGTATCATTCGATTTGTCAGCAAAGCCTTGGCTTTGATAGGCGGTGAATGTAGATTTAGACCTCCCCTGTCTTTGGGAAGTATCAGCGTTTCGAAAGCTATCCATACCACAGAAAGGATCCAATTCTAGAGATGAACTTTCCACTATGCTTGTAGGGAAGGGGAATTACTGATGCTGTGTACCATAGCTTCGATGTTACGTAGATGTTAATCAAAATGACTTTTTGTACGAGGTTCAGATTTCGGACGTTGTTCATCTACATACACGTTTGGAAACCTCGTAACACCGCAGCCCAATTGCAGTCAACTGTGTCGGAAAAATCTTCAGCAAAATGTACTCCGAGGATTTTCACTGTGTTTTGTATCTGCAACCACTCATTTTGTGGTGTCAAGTTTATCAATCCGATTCTTATGGCTTTAGTTTTCTGGGTGTTTAGTCTTGCCCCTGAAACAACCGCGAATGCTTCAAAAGTGTTTAGAACAACTCGCATCTGATTGTTGCTGTCGAGAAACATAGAAATGTCATCAGCGTAGGCGTTCAAAACAGCATGTGGAAATTCTCTGTGCAATTTATCAAGCAGTGGTTGCAAATAAATTACAAACAAAAGCATTGTTAGTGGATCCCCTTGTTGTACCGATCTCTCTATTTTAACTTCATTCCCCAGTTTGCCATTTATAAGCGCCCTTGAAAAGCTGTTGTTCATACAGTACATTAGAAGGTTGACCAATTCAGGATTAAAATTCATTTTTTCCATGGTGCTTGCCAGGAAGTTGTATTCTACCCTATCAAAAGCATGGTCAAAATCAAAAGCAACAAGCAGTGCATTCCCACGCCTCGTTTTCAGCTCATAAATTCGGTCAAGTATTCGAGCGGTGGCTTCAAATATGTTACGCTTTCCATTGGAGCACTTTTGATGTTTTGATAGCACCAAGGGGAGCAAGGGACATATTCTGTTTTTAATTATTCTAGCGAAAATTTTGTAGTCAACATAAAGGGGCGAAATCGGTCTAAAAGCTTTAACGCTGTTATCGCCTTTTTTCTTTCTAACAAGCACAAGCACGCCATTGAAGAATTCTTTGGGAGCATTGGAGGATATTGCTTCGTTGATGACAAAAGTAAACTCCCTCTCGATTACTTGCCATGCCTTTAGGTAAAACTCCTTTGGCAAGCCATCATTGCCGGGTGATTTCCGTGAGCAGCTCGATTTGATTGCCTGTAGAACCTCGCCTGAAGAAATTTCATTCATTAATCGCTGATTGTCTTCATTTTCGTTCGGGATGCGCTGTGTTGGGTTGAAGTCGTTGTTCTCGATCGGGTGCGTGGAGGAGTACAAGCTAGCAAAGTATTCTTGCACACTCTGATGTATCGCATTCGGCTCTCGTAATGTATCATCTCCATTCTGCAGTATATTAATCGAGGTTTCGGTCCGTCGGCTCTTCTGGTTTGCTATGTGAAAGATTGATGTGCTTTCTCCTGCTATGTATATTTCGTTCCAGCACCGCGTGCTGTGTGCATAGCTACGCTGTAAAGAGAGCATCCGTCCTTTAATGTGATTAATTGTTTGCAGTTGACAGGGATCACCATGATAACGATCATAGGCTGAACGAAGTATGGCGTAGTACAATTCCATCGTATCATGGAACGATCGCCTTTTAATGGACGATTTCCATTTAAGGAAGGAGATCAGTTTAGGTTTTACGAATTGAATCCATCAGTCTATCCAAGTACGATAATTACGTCTATATCTTGTCCAGTACCCCCATTTTACGTGTAGTTCCTCTATGACCGCTGGATCATCAACCAAACTTGGATACATACGCCATATTCCCCGGCCAGGTGGATTTCCAAGTGTTGAAAGAACAGTGCGAATTATGTATGCTTTGTGGTCTGAAAAAGCCGTTGCAGCAAAATTTGCGGTTCGAATCCATTCTCGCATGTTCGGTGTGACAAGAATCCTATCAATCCTAGAGGCAGATTCGGATCTGATAAAGGAGTATTCGACATGTTGGCGGTTTAGAAGCTCCCAGCTGTCGTCCACACCTGAGGCAGTCATGAATCGTTTCAGCATTGGACTATGCGCGTTTGAACCAGTAGCGTCTTTTTGGTTTACAACTGAATTGAAATCACCACCAATGATGACAGTGTTTGTAGCATTATAGAAGTAGTATGGTAAAACTGTGTTGTAGAAATTTTCCCTTGCGTTGCGATTTTGAGTTCCCGATGCTGCGTACACATTAATGAAAGTTACGCCATTGATCTGTGCACTGATTAACCTTGAATCCATGCTTCTGTCTACATGGGTGAAGGCGAGAAAACTTCGTGCTGCAATCGCTGTTCCTCTTTTGTGCTCGTCTATATTGTACTCAATGATGAAGCCTGGTATGTTGAGATATATCGTTGCCACTTCCTGCAGGAAAATGATATCAAGTTCAGCGGATCGGATGAATGAATTCAGGGCGTCGAGCTTTGTCCCATTTGTCACTGCGTTCATGTTGATTGTAGCAATCTTGTAGCTCCTCATGTCAGCCATTTGATCGTTTAGAAGGCGGCTCGTTGACATGTTTGCGCCACCAGCTAAGCGTTGTCACCATAGCTGTGACACGAGAACCAGCGGAGCAGCTTGAGCAGGCGGCTGGGAAAGTTAAAATCTTGCTGAGGATGGCAGCATCATATGTTGCTTCGGCGGGACATATACTGTCCAGAATGCTTACCGAGGAAGCTGGAAACGCGGCTGGCATATTCGTTTTTTGTAGAGTTTCCTGACAGCTGGCGGCCGTTTGCAGATATAATGTAAGGTTACCCCGGCAGGACGGGTAGCTGATGGGTGCTGTTTCGGATACGCCGTGAGCTGGGAGAGGTAGAAGTAGGGAAGCGAAAGTCGCTACTTGCACATCCGTCTTGTTGATGCGGTGTTGAGACGAAGAGCTAGTCAGAATTTGTCCGACGCCGGATATTTGATAATTGTTGAGTGTAACTGCAGTAACGAAACGCTGCAGACTGCATTTTTTTTTCGCCAACACGACGAATGGCAGCAGGGTTCAGCTGCAGCGGGTAAAGCTGGGAACCATGGAAACTTGCTAAGGGTGGTAGTATCTTGTGTTGCTTCGACGGGACATATACTGTCCAAAATGCTTACCGTGGAAACTGGCGACGCGGCTGACATTTTCGTTTTATGCAGGGTGCCATCACAGCCGACGGAGGCTTGCGTACGTTTTCCCCGACTGGACAGATAGTCGCTGGGTGGCGTTTCGGTGGCGCGGTGAGCATGGAGAGATGGAAACAGGGGATCGAAGGATACTGCTTTTGAGATAGTTTCACCATACTCACGCATTCGGTATGCTAGCTGTCTGTTACTTGTGCTCGGGCGTAGGTCATGAATCAATAGATCCATCTTCCATTGACAGTGGAATGCTGTAGGATTTTCCATCGTGTTCTAGCTGGTGTTTCATGTTGTGCTCTTGTACAATGTCCTGTGCTGTTTGAGCGGAATCGGTGCCCACGAAGACACGTCCATTGCTGACTTGCAGGTGCTGTAACTTAGTCGCTTCGATAGCGAGATTTTTTGTTATAAACTCGGCGATTGCGGGAAGATTTAGTTTGGTCGGTACAACTTTAAAGTTGATGACAAACGTTTTGTCAACCGATGATGCCATTCTGGCAGTTGCTGGTTCCGAATATCGGAATTTAGTTTGATATAATATGCCGGACTAAGTCCGCAAATTTCGTTAAAGAAAAAACTATTATAGCTGTCCTCAAAAAAGTGTGCTCACGACAACAGTTTGCTGTCAAAAAAAAGAAACTCAGAATACTCAAGTTGGTGTTTTAGTGTCGTGCGTTTGCGATTGTATATGGGAAATTGCGGTTTTTTCTCTTCAAAACGGTGTGTCTCAGGATACGCTCATATTATATTGGGATGATAAGTTTTTTTTATGTAAAAATGTCTGAGGAACGCGATGGCATTAAAATTTTCAAAATTAAAATATACGTATTGAGAGAAAAATTAACTTTTAATATTTAATTGAAAAAATTGTATAGTTGGCAACACTGTCGGCAAAAAATAATATTTTTTATAGACTCCTTGAACAATTTTCTTCAAAAGCCATCTTGTGGTTTGATTCTAGAGTAAATAGAATCGGAGATATGATCAAAAGAAAATCAAGGGTTTTGGCAATTTGCCAAAACGAGGGGTGCTACCATGACCCGAGGGGTGATTCAATTGTCACAAAAATTTGGGTTTTTATATATTGGCCCTAGATGAACAATTCCTCTAGATTTTGTTCAAATCCGTGGAGGTCGATTACACGTGCCTTGATCACTTCGCATGGAATGACCCAAATATTATCAGAATGATGTATGGCACATTGGACTCGTTAATCCTAACTAACTACATATGGTCGGTGTTAAATCAGACCGGACCAATTCCCAAAATCCTTAAAAATGAGTTAATGATAGCACTGGATAAATAATTTCTTCCGCTATATTCGACTTTCGCCAGATTTGAAATATGTTATAATTATAATGTAAAGGATGCTGCAATCCAAACTTTGAACTCGTTTTTCTCGAATTCAATGCAACGTCACTTAGTCCGGTCTGACTTAACACCGACCATATCATAGGTGTTGTTTCTTAATGCACAAAATGCTTTAACCAATATTCGGCTTATGGATAGGTATAGCAAAGATGATGTTTAGGTTATGATTCGTGAATGTTACAATCTTGTTTATTTTGAAGGCAACAACTGACCTTTACGGAAAATGTACTACAACTCACTCGGGTACAAGTGCAGCTGCTCCGGAAGCAGCAGGAGTATTTGCTCTTGCTTTGGAAGCGAAGTGAGATATTTAAAAATGCTATTTAAAACAATCATTAAAACGTTTTCATGATGCAGCCCATTTCTGACATGGCGTGATATACAGCATCTCACGGTGATGACATCGAAGCGAAATTCACTATTTGATGCAAAGAATCGTTTTCATTGGACAATGAATGGTGTTGGTTTGGAGTTCAATCATTTATTTGGATTTGGTGTTCTGGATGCTGGTGCAATGGTCGCTCTAGCGAAGAAATGGCTCACAGTTCCACCACGATATCATTGTGAAGCAGGATCCATTCTAGAAATACAGTATGTAGACCACAAGCCGGTGCGTTACGATCCCAAACCCACATTTAGGGAGACAAAACGACAAGATTTTCTTCCTAGTGAGAAATATTGGTGCTTAGCCAATTTTTCTCCTTAGGATGAAATATAGCATAGAGACAAAACTGTTGTCGCCAAAAACTTTGGTTCTTAATATATAGTGCCGGAGATTACTTTCATGGTAATTTTTACCAATTACATCATATTGTAACAATTGGGGTGCGGCATATAACTAGGGCGTTAAAGTATTAATTTTTAAGGTACGTAAAATATTCCTGTCCAATGTTCTACAAAGTTATAAAACAAACAAATAAGCAAATTGGCGAAATAAACTAGATGGTTATCTCTAATTGTTCATTTGTTATCATTTTTTAAATATTTAAGGTAGGGTGGCTCTTAAAAAAAGTTCTATAAGTTTGTACAAAGTATTTACGGTAAATCATAGTATGAGGCGAGAAATGCAAAAAAGTGATATTTATATTACCGTCAAACGGGGTAACTTGCACAACTTGGATATGTTTCTGATTGAATGAATTTGGGAACGCTAATAAAAAACTTTCCGTTTTAGCATCATTGCTGTTCAATTTAGGCAGAGTAATCAGCTATATATTTCGAGTTTATTCAATAAAAAAGAAGTTTGACTGTAGTGCTTTGCACCACTTCAATTGTAAGAGCATATCATTTCAATCTCTTACGTGTAGATCGAGTAGGGGAATTACGTGTAAAACCGACACTGTGAGTAAAATAGACACCCAAACAACTATCCCTAGAAATCAAATTTTTATTGATTTCATTATGACAGTTTATTATTAGTATGATTATGTAGAGCATTTACGTCAGCAGCGTTCATACTCAGGTGGATGTTAAATTTTGTTGGTAGATTTTAAGATTTTTACCGAACAAGAGCTTCTCAAATCGCAACATTTTTAGTAGAGGAACCCGGGGCTATTTATATGTACCGTCATCGGGAATCACTTTACACTAAAACACACTGTACATTACACTCAAGAACTACGATCACGCAACTGAAACTGTTTGATGTTTTACATATGGCAGAAGTACCCCCCCCCCCAGATAGTGAAAAGAACTTTTGGAAAATCAAGATTGAACATGAGATATAAAAAAATAAAAATTGGCGTAAAGTTGCCTCAATACTTTGCTCCAAAATTTTTTTTTCCGGGATCATGATAATTTCTTGATTTATTGTTAATGATTATACTCGTTCTTTATGTGTGAATACAAAGGAATGTCGTGCTTGTAAAAATTAAAAGGGTACGTATAAAAACTGCGTAACACGCATCCAACAACCATGTGTTGGAGAGTCAATAAGTCCTGCAATGAAAAACAGTAAGCCGAGGAAAAACGCGGTTCAAGATATGTTTTTTCATGAGCCTTGTGAATTAGACAACATTGTTTTAGTATTTTTCTAAAAGCATTTTTGATTGTATTCCGGAGTGCAAAGGCATTTCCAACAAAAAAGCGAATGGGGCTGTTGTATTTAATGGACAGGTCAGTTCATCCCTGTTGGATGCAACTCCAACATTTGCATTTCCAACGTACTGAAGAGCTTTGGTTGTTTAGTAAGGTTTTAATCATAAGATCATTCATTTACTGCAGAACTATTCCTCGCTGCCCTTACTGCCATTCCACGACGAATTGCTTCAATACACCTAGTTTAAATACTTCTAGAAACGATAGCGTTTTTATATATTTGTACCATTGCAACTGCATTACTCAACTTGCAAATTATCGTTACAGTTTCATTTTCAAAGCTATCCAACTAGTACGCTAATAATATGTTATGTAATATGTTTTGAATTAGAATCAAATCCCAAAATAAGAGTAAATTTAAGATCAAATATACATATTGTGTAACCTAGACTTGAGTAAAGCTTGTCATAAAGTAGCCCCAGTTTTAGATAAAATAGACATTAGAGTGGCTCGACATATGCCAGCACTTTTTGAGTTCCTTTTGTGGTCCCAGATGCATGTGCAAAATTTGGGAGTGGTCGATTGCTTCCCGTGTTTGTGAATTGCTTTCAAAATTTTTATGAGATTTTGTATGGGGAAATCAATTATTTTGCATTTACGTTAATAAATGAAAAACCAGCTATAAAAAACTATAGTTCATACCTTGGTTAACAACTTTGTCGAAGACGGTAACTAGTTACGAGTTTTAGTTATAACGATTTCAAAACTTTTGGTTCAATCCAAATGTAGAAATTCATTATTATTATTCCAACACTGTCAGTACACCACCGACACCGATACTTTAAACTTAAATAAATGAGAAATTAGTCATCGCTGAGACTTAGTACCTTTGAATAAAATATTCAGAATGAATTGCTGAATAACATAGATGTAGTCAGAAAATGAAAAGAAGAGGTGGGGAGGGGGGGACTTGTGTACTCCGCAGTCCCCATTTTAGATAGTTTAGTATAACATAAGGAGTACATCTTCAACGCAGGTTTATACCACCGAATTAAAAATTAATATTACGGGTTTGAGTGCTACTATTTAAGGGCTCTGCTGTTATCTCGTTTAAAATTGTGCAACGTTTTATAAGTTTTACATATTTTAAAACCCTATTTCTTAACCGTTCAGATTCAGAATTTAAAAGAATGCATATCCATAGATTTGGAAGTTTCGGAATTGTTTCCATTGGCGTTCTCGTTTAACCCTAGAACGTTTTATTTATTTATTTATTTCATCTTTGCTACAAGCGCATACAGATTACAACTTAAAACATAGAAGTTTTCCATCCTAGAACGTTGCACTGGGCTATAAATGTACCCCACGCTTTGATCGCAATTTTCGTAGGAAAACATGCAAACAATAGAAATGTGTAGTAAGCCTCTCTATTGTTCGGTGTCTCAAAGCAGTATAAGAAGTTTCTATATTTGCACTTAGAGTTTTATATAAAAGCTTCATAGCATTTATCTTCAAAAGCTTTTTAGCACGATGTCTATGTTCTGTATGTCGATATAGCGCTAGATTTATTTAGATATTTCACGTTTTAGGTGCACTGAAGCATTAAAAATACTTCTATACGGCTAGTTAGCAATAGAATCGCTAACTAAGCTAAGCTTATCTATAGTTTTAAATTAGTTATGGTTACTTGGGTAACGACACAAAACAATTAAAACAGAGTACTCTGCACCCCCGGAAGGATGCTGGGGCTGCAATAGCCAGTGCATAGGCACGCCCTACGGTGGCAACTGACTTCGATTATAATACTCTTCGAGAACCTTTAACAATTAAGGTCGCCCGAAATGTACCGTTCGGGTTCAAAATTTTTATTCAAACACTTTCACTATCAGCTGAACAATCAATGAAAACTTCGCACAGGCGAAATGGAACCTTCGTCCCCGCCGGACGAAGCACTAATTATTAACTGACAAATTAATTTTGCACCGGTCCCGACCGGTCGAGGAACTAACTTTTGTCTAACTGTCTCAACGGGCTGAGACCCAACTAAAGACTGCACTGAGTACTTAAACTTTCGCACCGATCCCGGCCGAGCGATTATGAACTACCGACTGACTTCTTAACTCTGATTTAAAAGACTTTTTAACAACGCGGGTTTAGATCACGTTCGCGCATCTCAGAGAGAAATGCACGAAGTTTTTGAAAGCATTTCTAAAGCTCTCACTAGAACTGTCGGTCGCTGGCCGATTTAATTAAAACAATGGACTGCTCCATAAGGTGATGCCATGCGCCTGCCACAGTAGGGTCGCGGCGTAAGCAAACAATTTTGTTGGTATTAAACATTGCCTTCGCGTATACAAGGCGCAGCGTTAATGAAACTTACTTAGCTTAAGGCTAATTCTTTATGATGCAACTTAACTCATGGAATCGAACATCCAAGAGATTGGCAAATGATGATTGAATATTACCGGGATTGAAACCGGAGGAAATTAGGGACTCTGCATGCCCCCTTACTTATTGAGTTGATGTTGCCTCGGAGAGACGCATCATCAAAACGATTGCGCGGGTTACCTTTAAATGAGGTCAAAAGTCTTTTGTACCTTAATTCCTAAGATTGCCATTACAAAAATCATATTTGTTATAACTTTTGTTAAAACCAAATATTTACAATTTTCTATCATTATTTGTCATTTTCTTAACATCCTAACTTTACGGTGGTCCCAGTGTGCACCTCTTCCTGCTTCCAAACGTTACATCCACTCTCGGCTCCTCGACTAGGTTGCGTAGTGGTTCTCAGAATTCAGATTTCGGGTCCCGCGAGCGGCAGGATATTTCCAATTGGTTGAGAAGTGACATCCTTCTTTGTCCACAGATTGTTGTCCTCTTGGGCCATGTCTGGTAGCTTTTGGCTACCTTTGGTTTTTCGAAGGTAAGGATTGCTCGCTGTTTATAAGGTAAGACTAAGAATGTTCTTTTATTAATTCCCAAGGCTTATTTTATATGCGCTGGCATGTTGCGCGACATGTTTGTATTTTTGGTTATTCTGAGTAAAGCCAATTGGAGAGAGACAGAAAGGCTACCTAGAATTGGTCGCTACTCGGGCAGAGGGTGTGTGCCCATAGATAGCACTGGACGTAGGGAAAAATGCTTGTAAAGCGAAAGGTTCTATCAATAAACAATTGAATATATTTTGCTTTAGCTGGGTGTTTCTCGGCGTTCACGACACATGCGAACCATATGGACGGTTTCGCTAAGGCGTGTACCGAGCCGAGGTAGTTAATTTGAATGAGCTAGAGATAGGTGATTAGATGTATTACACCACCCTCCTTTTGGAAGAATAATGTAACTAAGTGAAATTATTCGAAAAAAACTTGTAGCTTTTGCTTCTCTCCAGATAGCTTTTATATTTTGGATGTACATTTGTGGTATGTGGTTTTTTTTTTTATAATCTGATTATCCTGTTTTTATGAACAATTTTGGATATTTTGGATGTACATTTGTGGTATGTGGTTTTTTTTTTTTTTTTTTTTTATAATCTGATTATCCTGTTTTTATGAACAATTTGTTTTAAACCTGTGGTATCTTCTTGTATGGTAATATTTGGATGCTGAATTGAAATAACTGTGTACGGGCCTTGGTATACTTTATCTAACTTTCTTCTATTTTCGTTCTGCAACATTACCTTATCTAGAGGTTTTACATCAATTGGGTTACTTATTTTCTCTTGACTTAAGTTTCGTATTTGCTTTGTATTATCTAATATTGCTTTTGTTTTTTGTGCTGCTAAGTGTAGTTTGTATTTTAGTTCTGCGTGGTATTGGTCAAAATTGTATATGGGTTGTGTGTGAGTGTTTTCGGAATACATGAGATTTTGTGGGATGTTTGCCTGTTTACCAAATACTAATTCAAATGGTGTGTATTGGTGGTTTGTGTGAGGTGTCGTGTTATAACAGAACGCATAGTAAGGCAGCCAATCATCCCAGTCCGTTTGGGCGTGATTGATAAACTGTCTTACGTATTCATTCAGACAACGGTGATTCCTCTCTAAACCTCCAATTGTTTCTGGATGGTATGCTGTAGAAAACTGATGGTTGAGATTTAACAATTTATTCATGTGTAAGAATACTTCATTTTTGTACTCTGTTCCCTGATCTGTTCTAATTAATTTGGGTGCGCCATATACAAGGATACAATTTTCGACAAGTGCCTTTGCTAGCGTATTTGCTTGTTTATCAGTAATCGCTTGGATTATTACATATTTTGACAGATCGCATTGTATTGTTATGGCATATCGGTTACCACTGTTTGATTTTGAAAATGGACCGATTGTGTCTACTGAGATACTATCTAGTGCTTTAGTAGGTGTAGGAGTATGTATGAGGTTTTCTTTAGTTTTGTAAGTATGTTTATTCTGTTTACATTTTAGGCAATTTTTTACATATTCTCTTATGTGTATTTTCATTTTTGGCCAATAGTATTGGCAACGAAGTTTTTTTTATAATCGATATGATCCAACATGACCGCCTATCGGTGTGTCATGGTTGGCTTTGATAATTGCTTTTTGTTTTTCAGGATTTTCTATTATTTGCTGGCGAGTATATAGAATTATTGATACATTCTTCAATATTTGTTGGCCTTTATCTTTAAATTCTTGAATATTCATATCCTTAAGAATCTCACTATTTAGCGCTAGAGCTAAAGTGGTAATTTTTTTTATTGTTTGCCAGTAATTCCA
The DNA here is from genome assembly GCF_030247195.1 of Topomyia yanbarensis. NCBI lineage: Eukaryota > Metazoa > Arthropoda > Insecta > Diptera > Culicidae > Topomyia > Topomyia yanbarensis. The sequence continues at coordinate 95,254,358 of NC_080670.1, read as the reverse complement.
CATTTTGTAAAATGTGACCTAGGTTTTTTGATAGCTTGCTAGGGACTGTTAACGCTGGAGTCAATTCCCTCTTGTAGCTTTTATCCATGATTTGTATATGGATTTTGTTGTTTTCTTGTGTTAACATTAATTTTGGGAGGTTATATGCCTCTTCATTGTTTAGCGACTCGTAGATTTTGAGTTGATCGGGCTCAGCATCATTCGATATCGCGTCTATATTTGAATTTGTTTGTTTGCGAGTATTTGCTCTAGTTTGCACCACGTATAAATTTAATTGTTTTAATTTTTCAGAGTCGATATTTATTCTAGAAAGAGCATCAGCACCTACATTCATTTTACCTTGTACATATTGTACCGTAAAACTGAATTCCTCTAGGTCTAGTCTCATTCTAGTTAATTTAGATGATGGTTCTTTCATTGAAAAAAGATAGACCAACGGTCGATGATCAGTTTTAACAGTGAATTTTCGTCCGTATAAATATGGTCGGAAATAGTTAATAGCCCAATGTATGGCTGTTAACTCTTGTTCTACAGTAGATTTATTTGCTTCGCCTCTCGTGAAGGTTCTGCTGGCAAATGCTACTGGTAATTCAATATTGTCATATGTTTGTGCTAGGATAGCACCACATGCAATTTTGGAAGCATCTGTTATTAGAACAAATTCTTTGTTAAAATCAGGAAATTGTAAAATTGTTGGGGAAATTAGTTGATTTTTAAGCATATCAAATGCATTTTGGCATTCAATATTCCAAACGAAGGTAGTGTTTTTCCTTAATAATTTGTTCAAAGGGTTTGCTATCTGAGCAAAATTTTTTATAAAACGCCTGTAATAATTACAGAACGCGACGAATCGTCGTACGTCATCTGCATTTTTAGGTATAGGGTAGTTGCAGATCGTATCAAATTTGGATTTATCTGGCTGAATTCCTTTTTCAGAAATGTGGTGACCTAAATAAGTTACGTCAGCTCGAAAAAAATTACATTTGGATGGATTTAATTTTAAATTGTGGTTTCTTAATTTCTGAAAAACTTTTTCCAAGTTTGCAAGATGATGGTTGATTGAACAACCGATGACTATGATGTCGTCAATATAGAGAAATGCGCACTCGGGACCTAGTCCGCTAAGTGCGATTGACATCATGCGTTGAAAGCTATTCGGGCTAATATTGAGTCCGAATGGCAATCGTTTAAATTGAAAATGTCCGCGTTCCTGTAAGAAGAATGCGGTGAATTCTCTAGATTTTTTCTCGATTTCTATTTGGTGGAAACCGGACTGTAGATCTAGAGTAGAGAAATACTTTGCTCTGCCAAGTTGGTCAAGAATGTCGTCAATTCTTGGTAGAGGAAATTTGTCGGCTAGTAATTTTTTATTTAGTTGCCGAAAATCTACAACTAGTCTCCATTTCATTTCTGTGCTAGTTGTTTTCTTTGGAACAAGCATAATGGGTGAATTATAATTAGAAACAGATGGTTCTATCACATCATTTTTGATTAAGTCGTCCACTTGACGGCACATTTCTTCACGCTGGCTATGCGCGTTTCTATAATTTTTTATATATACTGGTGATTTGTCACTCAGGTGTATTTTTTGTTTATAGAAATTGTTTGCAGATAGTGTGTCGTCCTTTAGGTGGAAGATATCGTTATACTTATTGCATAATTTAATAAGGCTATCTTTTGCAGATGCCGAAATTTTTTTAAAATTGAGCTCCTCTTGGAGAGCATCATTTCGTTTAATATTCCGAGAATCAGTTTCGCTGATCGTCGCCAATTGAAAATTGGTTAAATGTTCATATTGTGGTAACAAATGTTTGATTAAAACGGGTTCGTTATTGGTATTTACAATCTTTATATAAGGAGATTCTTTATTTACAATTGCGTTGCTGCTAAATACTCCAGGAGCGATCTCTGAGGCAATTAACACAACGTCTCCTTCTGGATTAAAATTATTAATTATTCTATATGTTTCTGCTCTAGCTGGTAACCAGGTTGAGCCACCTAGATTATTGTGTATAGGTATATCTATATTTATGTTATGTACATGCATTGACAGCAACCATGCATCATAATCTATCGAGCATCGGTATGTTGCCAAAAAATCTCTTCCAATAATACCATCGGTTGGTATAGGAAAATCATCGTTAATTATATGCAGAGTACCCTCAATAGGTGTGTCTTGCATGTAAAAGATGCATTTGGTAATTCCATGGCTCTGCAGTTCACCAGGAATAATCCCTTTTAGTTTGTATTTGCGAGTTGTATCTATGCTTGTACCTGGCAAGATACATTCGCTTTTAATGAGTGATATGTCAGCTCCTGAGTCGACCAGGAAAGTGCACATCTTGCTCGAATTGTTCAATTTGAGCTTAATGAAATTCGAGGCAGCTACGTTTAATGTGTAGACTGCCCGTTTCCTAAAAAAAGATGGTTGGGCGGTGGTTGGATCAGGTCCGCTGTTGGTTGATCAGGTAGGCTGCTTGGTGCTGAGTCAGTGACATATATATATATATCGTCCCTGACCTTGCTTACTGCGGTAATTGTTATGCTGAGGAGTCGAATTATTTCTTCCTCGTCCTCTGTTATTGTTTTGGTAAAATTGCTGCGTGTTCCCGTTTGTGCTAAATCGGTTAGCTTGTGTATTATTAGGAGTATAGTGCTGCATGTTACCATATGTGTTATATCGGTTAGTTTGTGCATTGGGACGTCGCCTATCAAAATCTCTAACACGTGTATTGCCACGATAATTTCGTGTGTTGTCAACACGATCGTAGTGTTGACGGTGCCGGAAATGCATAATTTGTGCATTTGGTACGCTGTGGCTTTCGTGCTCCGAGTTCTCCAATACTTTTTGTGTGGCTATTTTTATTGAGGAAAAATTTCCTGCTTTAAGTATAGTACGTGTTTCATGGTTTTTTAAACCGTGAATTAGGGCATTAACTCCAGCTTTTGTAGCCATTGAAGCTGCTACATCACCTGGAATTTGCCTTTCTATATAAGTGTTTTGCAGTTGACATGTTAATTCTTCTACTTCATCACAAAATTTGTTGAGAGGTCCTCGCTGTTGTGAAAATTTCAATTTAGCGAGAACTTCATCTGGGGTTTTGATTGATGCACAGCGGGCTTTTACATCCGCTGTAAGTGCATCAATTGATACTAAGTTAATGGGTAGGCCAAGTCTTGCCTTACCCGTTAATCTAGTTCTAAGGAATTTTATTGCCATCGGCATATGTTCTGCCGCTGTCATTTCTTTTAGTAACTGAGCCGAGTCGATAAATGCCTCCAACTCGTCAGCAGTTCCATCGTACTTTTGTACGATGGCTGTCGCAGTTTTAATATCAAAGTCAGGCATTTTTGGTTTACCTGCCGATAGCCGTCTGCAAAATATGGCTGTTTTAGCTAGAGTTTTTAAAGTAGTTTTCTTTAATATTGTTGTTGTATCCAAGATCTCTAATGATGCTTGGTACTTTGTTTTTAAATTTAGAAACTTATCGCATTCGATGTTCCACTCTTCGTGCGATATCCGATGTTTTAATTTATTTAATTTGCTTTTGTATTCATTATAGAGATCGGAAATTTCTTCCTTTTTTTCTAGAATACCTTGTAGGGTTCTAGCCCTGCCCTTGCTCTTATTTAAATTTAGCTGTATCCTGCAAAGGTGCGAGTCTATTTCTCGTAACCTTTGCATGAGCAGTATATAATAATTTAATATCCATACATTCGGTGAACAGGTTGTGGTGAAACATTTTTGGGAGGAATTTGTTTTTGCAATCCCGACTATATCTCATGTCTTAAGAGCAATTTGGAAAATGGAAGGATCAAAATACATTATTTGGATTGTAATGTATCTTTAATAGATCTGCTTTGTAGTGTATCAATTTTGATAGACTATCTGATTTTGGTATAAATTACACTGAATAAGAACAAAAGCTAAAATAGAATCCTGACTTTATTTTCGTCGGATTATTGCACTATTCCTCAACAGAACAACATAGTGTAAATGTTTTGTCAAATCAAAATAATTTTAACTAAAATCTTCCAAAATATGATTGTTTTCAAGATGACTTAAGTTTTGTTTAAAGGAAAAAAAATCGTTAAGGTATTTCCTTTTTCTAAGTTATTCGTTTTTTTTTTTTGATCAAGAACAACAGTTTTTTTTCAAAATGCGCATAAAATTTTCTGTCACTTTTCTGTTGACGTCAGGGCGATATTCTGAACCGTTTGAAAACTACACGAAATAAAAATATACAAATTATTCATTTTTGTTTGGTTTTTGACGTAAGTTCAATAATGCTGTTAAAATGAATCTTGATTTGCATCTTCTCCGGTGACATCTGTATTTCATGCATTGGAAAGAAAACAGCGTTTTCTGTTCATCGAACTCTTACCTCCGGATTCTGCTGCTGTTGCTAGTATCACCGTTACTCTCCGACAGTCATGCACCCAAACCGTCCGAGTAGGGAGAGGTACTGCTACGTGTCGAATTAATTTGTAATAACTCGTGGGCCTGTGGCGGGTGTGTAGGCATCGTTACCAAACTGTTGCCGTACAGCTGCTTCACTTCCTCATGGTGTTATGCGGGTGTCTCCGTTTCCTTGGGTCATGATTAGTCAATCTCTACGTGGCACTAGTTCTCTGTGTGGCACTAATTCTTCTTCGGTGTGGATGATTTCACACGTTTGTTTCATTGCCAAAAGCAAACTTGCATGCTTATCGATCACCAATCAGTAGTCTGAATTTGTTGCCACTGTCAAACACTTGAATGTCCTTATCCAGGTATAACCAGTTATTTCAAAACGTCACTTGTTCGGAATCGAACTTTTCTCGATTCATAGTTCAAAAAGAATGACATCAACAAACCGATCACGTTCAGGATCAACTTTAACTTCTCGTAAACATCCTTATAACGAACTTTTATCACTCCTGTTCAAAATTGATACATTCACATTTCCAAGTATATTATTCAGTTAGAGGCTATTTTTCTGTGGCACCCTTGCTCGATTTCATGCAACTGAGTTTTTCGTTTGTTGGTTTGCACCGTTTTCACTTTTTCTTTTTCACGGTCGCCATCTGGTAGCTTTTGGCTACCTTTGGTTTTTCGAAGGTAAGGATTGCTCGCTGTTTATAAGGTAAGACTAAGAATGTTCTTTTATTAATTCCCAAGGCTTATTTTATATGCGCTGGCATGTTGCGCGACATGTTTGTATTTTTGGTTATTCTGAGTAAAGCCAATTGGAGAGAGACAGAAAGGCTACCTAGAATTGGTCGCTACTCGGGCAGAGGGTGTGTGCCCATAGATAGCACTGGACGTAGGGAAAAATGCTTGTAAAGCGAAAGGTTCTATCAATAAACAATTGAATATATTTTGCTTTAGCTGGGTGTTTCTCGGCGTTCACGACACATGCGAACCATATGGACGGTTTCGCTAAGGCGTGTACCGAGCCGAGGTAGTTAATTTGAATGAGCTAGAGATAGGTGATTAGATGTATTACACATGGTTGCTTGCTCATACATATTGTTTCGATTCTGTCTTCTCCGTTCACGTTGTTGATTTTTATTATCTCATGTTACTCATTTCCTCGATTCTGGTTAGAATTTATTTGTTGTACCAACCCTCGATCGATTACATTGATATCGACGTCCTTTACGTATTTGTCGACATTGTTTTCTCCCTCAACGTTTGGCTTATCCGGGAGATTTGTCTGCTTGCTTGCTACCTTCAGGCCATATTGATTGTGGGCTACTGAGGCGCTATTTTCAATCACACAGACCGGGTTTGACTGTTCCGACTGTGGCTTTAATCCTTGGTTTAGGATGATCTAGGTTTAGCCTTCGTTGTCAATACTCCACTCTCAGCTTCATTGAATTTCCACCTCCGAGATCCCCTCCATCTTCTTCCCGTCACCACCTGCAACCGTCCTTTCCAAATTCATCCTTGTCGAACGCGTTGGGTAGTGCTCGTGTCTACCTTCTCCACAGGGTACACACTACTCTGGACTTCTGCTTCCACTTTATACAAAATCTCCTATTTTTAGCCATAATATTTTTCGTCAATAGACGTGATTTGCTTATTTGTCCTACCGTTTTGATAATTTGACTGTTATAGATTATTATTGTGTTAAAAATATAAATGAAACAAATTTTTTTTGTTATCTTCAATCTCAACTTTTAATTTACTATATTAATTCCATTATTTTGATTTCTGTTTGTTTTCAATTATTTACTTTACACTTTAAAATTTGTCGTATGTGAGATTACTCTTGCTTATAGTTTATTTTAACATGAAAACCGACTCGGTTTGGCAATCTTCCTAATCTATTCTTGTCGGATATGTATTTCAAGCAAGAACAAGGGTGTTAGTTGTTGGTAATTGCCCCCAATTCCTTCTTTTTCCCCAGATGTGTTTTTTTTTTGTTCGAGATCTTTTGCTACTTTGCTCGTTTTAATAATTTCGAGTTCTTTTGCCTGTTGTGCTCGGTTTTTAGTATTTTTTTTGTAATATTTTTTTAGGCTCGAGATGGATAATATATATATTTTTTGTGTGTTCCTCGAGTTGTGTCTTTTTTTGTAATTGTGTTTTTTTCATAATAATTTTTTTTCATAATAAAATTTTTTTTCTTTAAATTTTTTTCAAAAATGTTTTGTGTCGGCAACATTTGTCGAAGCGAGGAAAGTATTTTTGCGGGAATACTTGGTTATCTTCCTTCCTGTCTATTGTGGTTTCGTGTATGTTGCTTCGACATCTTCCCCTATCCAATTGAGGTTGACCCAGGAGGGTTTCTGCAAATAAAGACTTAAATTCCCGAAAAGATACATGGTATTGCTAACCATGCGGTTATGAATGAAAAGTACTCTGAAATCTTGCTTACCAGTATCAACTACATCCATCCTAGAGAGTACCTGAAAATTACAATTGCCAAGGTGGACTGATGCGCAACTTGTGAAACCAAATCGAAATTCTCCTAATAATATTTAAAAAGATAGGAAAAAAATAACGCACTTTGGTAGATTTGCGACTCTTGTGAAATTTAGAATGAAATTCTTCTGCAGTGTCTGTCTCTACTGCAACTTGTTGATAACTTTCTTGTTCTGGCATGTTGGCCCTTTTCATAAAATATATCCCATCTGGGCGTTTTCTCGCCATTTGTTTAACTGCATTTTTTTATATTTATATTTTAACCAGTACTTGGACGGATTCATGTCACGCCTCTTTGGTAAAATGTAATCTTCTGAGCGTGTTCGCTACACGTTTCTTTATAAATTGTTTAATAAAAATCTTCTGATCCCACGTCTATAATTTTCCTTTTCTGACGTTTTCGTCACATATATTATAGTGTCCATTAATACTTTTCTTCAATTATGCAACTTTTTCCCTTGTTTTCACTGCTACGATCTCCTAATGATTATTCCCTTCGTATTTTCTCGTATTCCTGTTCTTCACCCCTTTTGCCCTTACTTGGTTAGTCCTTGTTTGTCAACTTTTTCGTCCTATCTGAAATTTTAGCACTCGCTCATACCTCATTCGTTTATCATGCATACCGGCGTCGGTTTCCTTGTGTATCATTCACCCATGTCATTCTAGGGGTCCGACCCCCCCTTGCTCATTCATTCATGTGTTCCCATTTTGATGCTTCGGTCTTGTCAATTCCAGAGTTTCTAATCGTAGTATAGCTTACGCGATCAGATTTAGAAACTATGCGAGACCCCCTTTGATTTCGGCTCTAGTTCTGGTCCGTTGGCTCTGGCCTTTTGGCTCTGGCTTTTATTTTGGCTCTGGTTCACTGACTCCGGCCTTCTTATATTCTCCTTTTTGTAACATTGTGATCGGCTCAGGTCCTTTGACTCTGGCCCTTCCGTTTTTTTTCCTTAGTTTGGTTCAGGTTTCTCTGATTCTAACCATCTCTTGTATTCGATTTTATTATCACTGTTTTGCAACCTTCCTTCTGATTGCACTTTTTTCCATGTATTTAATTTTATACTTGTATTTGACGTTTTTTAAAAGAAGAAATTTTATTATATCCCATATTTTGTACTACAGTCCTCTTGACTTGTTAATAAGAAAAATTCCCATTTCCTGGCTTTATATCTTCTGCCATTTTAAATCGCTTTTTTCGACAGACACTGCTAATTTTATTTTAAACTTCTCATTATTTTTCTGAATTAACCTTCTTTTTTTCTTGAATAAGACATCGTGTCTCCGTATTATATGTTACTCTTCCTTCTTTATTTTTTTCTTTCATTTCGCCGTTCGTACACATGATTATTCTTGGTTCCTATTTTAGTATAGCATATTATAGCGAATTTTTCGTCATGTATTCCATGACTCAATTATTATTTTTGAATGCTGACTAGTATATGCATATTGATTTAATAGCTATTTGTCTCTATATTTAGAGTAGTTTAATAAGGTGAATATGTACATATGTATTTACCATTAGGTACCGTATTCTTAGGTCTATGTTTCGGTTTATCGTTGATATCCTTTTTCTCTCGTCTTCTTTTTTATTGTATTGTAATATTTGAGGTGTTTCTACTCCGCGGTTTGTCGGAAGCTTGTACCTTCTTGTGTACACGTGTAAGTTTATTATTCGTTCCGAAAATTTTCGCAGTTATATCCACGTCACTAGCCTGCGGTTCCGCAGTCTTTTCCTTGTCTGGCAGTATCGACCGGGGTTCTAGATACTCGTGTTCCTCTTCGTGAATGTCGACTTCCCTGACTCGCGGAGTTGTTGTGCTGACGCTCCTCATTTTATTTGTTGCTTCTCTGGTGCCGGAAGGTGGGAACAGCGTTTTGGTCTCAACAGACCTTCTTCTTTAATGCAGTTACCTCCTGCGCGCTTTCCGCGAGTGTCGCAGGATTACTGTTTGCCGGAACCGTATTTGTACTACTGTTTCGCCCGGTATCGCTTACTGTGCATGTAGTGCTGTTTCCGCGCTCGGCTCGCACTGGAACAGGGGCAGATATCTCCAGCTTTCCGATCCTCTCCTCACCGCTTTCGGGGCTCCTCCTTTCCTGGGTCATAGTAGTCATAACGGTCATTGGTATTGGTTGCGATATCATGAATCGCGGGGGCCGTCGTGCTTCATTTCTGTTCTGCCTGTTCGTTATCGTTTTCTTATACCGTCCTACAGTGCGGGGGCAGCATGTTATTTTACCACGTAGGCAATACACCCCCATGGCCGTCACCCCGATACAAATGGTGGCTAGTGTACTCCAACCCACCCAAGGGTGTTCTAACGGTGCGTATATTAAATTCTCCAACGTGGTTCTATCCGCTGTTAGGTCTTTGACGTCCACCCCTAAGTCGAACAGGCGCTTGTTGTCCAGGAATGAGTATATTTTGTTGTCCTTGCCTAACGTTGGGATAGTCTCTTTATTCCATTGTTCTAACATGGGCAGTCGGAAATCCGAGCTGCAATTTACGAGGTTGGCCTTTAGTCCGAAATCGATCTCTTCTATATGTTCGATTCTTACATCGTCTGTGGTTACCACCATTCCCAGCACCACAAGCACCGTGCCCGTTCCTAGTACCGACATGCTGGTGTAATTTCCTCCGTTGCTAATATTGACTTGGGTGGTTGAAGGGGCCGTATACAGCCATACGTTGGGTTTTTCTGTTTCAAACCACATTGTGTGGTCAAGTTTGATGATGCGCTGGTCGCAGCCGCCCTGATTGTTTTTGTACAATAAATTGGTTAGGCACTCGCCCCCATGCTCTAAGTTCTTCTTTGAATTCGGTATGCTGCATAGCCGCAGACTACGAGTCTTCACGCATTTTTCGTATGTCTGCGTGTCACTAAAGTGAAAGTCACTACGTGGTCCCTAAGATGGGGAGTTACAAACCCTCTAGATACCTCGAAGGTAACTTGTTTAACTACCGGTATCTTGAAGTTTAGGTCGATCTGGCCGCCTTTGCCCACCGTTCGCGACAAATTCATAAGATGAAATATTTCGGGGATTATGTGCCCATTCGTCCCTCGTGGGAGCGAGATCCCTTTTGGTAACAGATCTTCTTGCGTTTCTAGTTTGGCTAGTAACTCGTTAGGTTCTATTAGTTCTAGTATTACATCGGCCATATTGGCTTCGTTCAGAAGCACTTTCACCACTAATGCTTGTCTGTGTCGTAGTTTAGTGTTTATGTTTTGAATCAAAAACCCGATTTCGATTATTTCGGTCTCTAGGGCCAGTATTTCTTTGATGCCGTTTGAGTACTCCTGCCCCTTTCTGACTTGATTTTTAAGTTCGTCGAACTTGTTATTGATGGATACCGTCTTCTGATCGATGGTCAGCATCGAGTTTATTTATTTATTTATTTATAATTGATATCAACAGACACACTGTGGCCCTAATGATAATTTCTTAATCTATTTAAAAAGTCAAATTGTAATCTGCTACGTGGAACGTGAAGATCGAACTCGGATGACACTCTGTTAAAGGTCCGCTGCAAATCAATGATGGCACCGTTTACTCCATAGTTAGTCCGGCGAAGAGGTAATCGGAGGAAAAAATTATTGCGAAGAGCGCGGGGCGAACGTTCATATTTATCGCACTGAGAAGCTCGGGGCAGTCAATTCGATCTTGCAAAATATCCGAAATCGTCATAGCACGGAATAGATCCCGCCGCACTTGCAATATATCGAGTCCAATAAGCAAACCCCAGCTTTCGTAACTTGGCAGCTGGTAAGGGTTGCTCCAAGGCAATCGACGAAGGGCAAACCGAACAAATCTGCGCTGTACTGTCTCAATTCGATGGACACCGTTAAGACAAGGAGGGTTCCACACAACTGAACAATATTCCAGAGTTGATCGAACAAGTGAGCAGTAGAGAGATTTCAAGCAGTAAATATCTAAAAAATGCTTAGATATTCTCATTATGAACCCCAAACAACGTGATGCCTTTGCGACAATATAGCTGATATGCTGTTTAAACGTCAGTTGTTCATCGAGAAAAACTCCGAGATCTTTGACACAATCGTCAATCGTGGATTCAGCTAGACAGTAATCGAATCGAATTGGCGTTTTTTTTCCTCGAGAACGTAATGACCGTACATTTCTTGGGGTTTAGGGTCATTCGGTTGAACTCGCACCATTCCGCAAAGGTTACCAGTTGGCGTTGAAGGAAAGCTGCATCATCAGTATTCCGGATTCTATGGTATAACTTGAGGTCGTCGGCGAAAGACAACCGTGGTCCTCCTAGACAAAAGTTGACGTCGTTGAAATACAGAAGAAAAATCAATGGACCGAGATGGCTGCCTTGTGGAATACCAGATGAACCAAAGAACTCTTCGGATACACAATCACCTATCTTAACTGCTAGACGACGATCACTGAGATACGATTGCATCCAACGGAGAATATTAGTACCAAAGCCAAGTCTATCTAACTTTGCCACTGCAATAGCGTGATTAATCTTGTCAAAGGCAGCTGAAAGGTCCGTGTAGATAGCGTCAGTTTGAAGTCCGTCCGACATGGCGTCTGTAACATATGTTGTGAACGACAGAAGATTCGTAGATGTTGAACGTTTCGGCATAAATCCATGCTGAGTCTCGGAGATATACTGTTTGCAGTGGCTGGAGATGGGTTCCAACACAGCCATTTCAAATGGCTGAGGAACTGCGCTTAGCGTTGTAATACCACGGTAGTTGTCAACTACCTTTTTATCACCTTTTTTGTGAACTGGAAACATGAAGGAGGATTTCCAGAGTTCGGGAAATACTCCGGTTGTTAGCGACAATTGAAACAGATGACAAAGAGGTTCAATTAGACCGGCGGAGCATTTTTTCATAATAATAGTTGGTATACCATCTGGGCCTGCCGAAGTTGAAGCCTTCATTTTGCCAATCGCCAGTTGTACCATATTATTGTCGATATTGATAGAGTTCAAAGACTGGTATGATTGATGTACATTAAGAGCCGCGCGTGAAACCTGGGTCGGTGTCAGATTCTCGTTGGAGAAAACACTCACGAACTTTTCAGAGAATAGTTGGCAAATCTCCTGTAAACTAGAGCTCATACGTCCTCCATAGCTCATCGTTGAAGGCAACCCGGATTCCTTTCTTTGCTCGTTTACATGCTTCCAGAATGTTTTAGGTTCGGACTTCAACTTACGTTGCACGTTTCGCAAGTAATCGGCATGGCAACGCTTCGATGTCTTTTTATAGACTTGGTTAACATAAACGTAGTGTTGTCGCAGCACGTAGCCCCCAAATTTGGAGTACTTCTTTAGAGCGGCTCTTTTAGTCGCTTTTAACCGTCTCAGTTCGGCAGTGTGCCACGCTGGGTGCTTAGATTGAAGGCCACTTCTTTTGGGTACATAGCGATCGATAGCATAGCTCATAACATTGGAGAAGATCTGCACTGCAACGTTGACATCATCATTGTCGAGAATTTCAGTCCAGTGGATATTCGACAGGAAGCCAATAATCCTATTATAGTCGGCTTTTCTAAAATTATAGCTGACGGTGTCAGAAGCATTGCAGTCATGCTTCACTCGAATCGCTTCAAGCACTATATGCAGGGGAGGGTGGTGTCTAACAGTTTTTACCAGGGGGAATGGTGCTGCGGTAACTTTTGGCGCGTAGTCAGATTTGCTCGAAAAACAGAGATCAAGGATTCTGTTGTTCTCATTCACCACATTATTCGTTTGGCGCAGCAGATTTAGGCTGTAGCAGTCAAGCAAACTGGTGATACCATTATGAAAAGATGACAGTTCGGGATCAGCGAAAATAAATCCGTCAGAAGCAGAGCGCCATTTTAATCCGGAGAAATTGAAATCGCCAACAATCAGTATCTCATCAACCGGGCTTGCTTGAGCGGAAATCCGTTCCAGTGACTCAGTATGTGAATCAATCAATGTCGAGTCGCGAGTGCGGTCCGGTGGGAGATAAACCACGCAAAGAAAAGTGCGTAGCCAGCCAGTTTGATTCGCACCCACACCTGCTCGACACAGACCCCCAAAGTATCGTCAATCAGTTGCGCTTTCAATCGACGATGGATAGCCACAAGTACCCCGCCGCCGGTAGCCTTGAGACTGTTGCGTGAGCTGCGATCAGTACGAAAAACATCGTAGTTGGCACCAAATGCTTGCACTGACAGAGTGCTATCGCTAAGCCACGTCTCTGTGAGGGCGATTATGTCGAAGCATTCATTTGAACTTGCTCTCAAATAATCGTCGATTCCTGAATTCATACCGCCGGCATTCTGATAATATATGTGTAGGTTTGATTGACTGGAAGCGAGGAGCTGATCAATGCTTGCATTAACAAAATCAGGTTCGTACTTGCGTTGGTATCGATTTGGAAGACCCCTTCACCACTCCTGCACACAGGACCGGGACGACTGGTGAACGCTGACTGCAATGGCTCGACTGTGGTAGGGGGATCAATGGCTTCCATAGTCCTAGCTGCAGTGCGTCCCAGGGTGCGATGAGTCATACCAGCATAGCATAGAGTGCTTAGTCCTTCTGTGATCGTTGTAGAGCCGAATGTGCTATGAAGAGACGTGCTCGTTACGATGGGATCAAAATTTTGTTTTTGCCATTGAAGATTCACAGCGGCGGTAGAGTTGTGTTCATCAGCAGACTGTAAGTGAAATTTACATTGAGGGCGTGCAGCATCTTGTATTGCTTCGGAAGGACATATACCCTTCTTGGCTTTACCTGACACAGAAGAAGTCGCCGATTCGTCAGGTAGACCGAGATTGCTCGCCGGGGTACAAGAAGTTGGACAGACGAGTTTATCCAGAACAGCTTGGCGTTACTGTCCACCACCAGATGGATTCTTCTCCGCCGCAATCCTGATGATAGGTCGTTGGATTTTTGAATTGGTCACAAATTCACGGAAGTAGATGTTCTCCGGCCAAGAGTCTTTGGACAGAGCCTTATCCCTGTATGATTTGCTAACGCCAACTTTGAAAGTAATGAAGCTCAGAGATGAGAGATCCTTGTCCTTAGGAACTAGACGAACTATTCTCGGTTGCAGATTCTCCCCCAGACAATCTTTCACAAGGGTAGAAACTTCATCATCCGTCGTGCTGGGATCGAATGCTGACAAGTAAAACAACAACAAGTTACTCCTCAGGTGGTGAAATTGTTTTTATTGTTTCAAACGCAGCTTTGGATCCACGAATATTAGGAATTTTTGTTTTGAGCGAATCATCTTCGCGTTTGCGCTTGGGTGTGTTTGAAACTGGATTATATTCAGCAATTCGTTTCTAAGGCGTTATAGTTGGGGATAGCGGTTTTGAGTCAACTTTAACCGAGAGAGCTTTGACGACATCTTTCAAATCGGCTATGTCATTCTTTATAGATTTCAGAGAATTGTCGTCAAGCACTATGTCGCAACAACGCGAAGCCATTCTACGGAAATTATCATTTGAGAATAAGTCAGCACAGCCGTTGCACATCCAGAATAGATTCCGTGGGTGGGTTCCCAGGACGTCACGAACATCATAATCCATCTTGACGCATATCATGTGGAACGAATTACCGCAGTATCCACGACATGTGATTCGATCAGAATCATTAACCACTTTCGAGCAGATGTTACAAGCCATGATTTTGATGTAGAAATAACGCCTAGCAGGTATGCAATATGCGCAGGCAAACGCTAACGGGTAACGTGCGTCAATGGAAGCGAACTTGCACGCAACGTGCGACAACTCAGCTACCCACCAGCAGATGTCGTTTTTGGCGAAAATATTGAGCGTAACTTATTGTGCAGTGATAATGTCAAGTGAAAACAAAAATCACAAACAAAAACTATCACTTTCACGAATTAACACTAGCAGATATAATCGTGCTTGAAGTCACGAAATTTCAATGCACACGTACTACCGAATAACACGATAAACGGATAAAACAAGAATAAAAAGAATCGCGAGTGTAAAACATTAAAAATATCAAAAAAAAACTATCAGCACTACTGACGACCGGAATATATCAAACAGTGATGCCAATAATTGAGTTGTTGACGTATTCGTACATAGAAGTAATTACTGAAGTTTGGTGGCTTGACAGCTGCTTCAGTTTCTCCTCGTTCCCACGTAGTTTGTCTATATTTTCATCGACTCGTGTCCTATCGGCTGAGTTCATAACGCCTAACATATTCCAAATCCCTCTTGGATGTCTTTGGGGGAAGAATGACGTAGTAAAATCCTCTAACTCTTTGTTACGAAGGTTCTCTGCTTTAAGCCCGTCACTTAGGGGTTTACATGAACTCTTCCCTAGTCGCTCGGTAAGGTTCCCGCAGATTAACTGATATGCTGCCGTGGCCTTATCCACGTTTATTCGCCCTATTGATATATCTCGTGTGTCTACACTCACCCTCATGCTGTAGTATCCTTGGGTGATGAGCGCATCACCGATTCTCTCTAGGATGACCTTAGACGTCCCGCTCCCTCCAGCCAGGCATAACATCAATAATAGTACCAGCATTCTGCAAGTAACCAGTTATACATCATCAGTCATCGTTGAGTGTCGTATAGTTAGCTGCGTATGTGTACGATGACCCATAATTGTGCTTTGCTCTCTATCTCTTAATCTGAATATTTTTTTAGTCGGTTATTGTGAACCTTTTCTAACCTGTTTCCATTTTTGACCACGGTCGTGTGCTCACTCGGGAGTTCAACGACTTCGTATGGTCCTCTCTAAATAGCCATGCGTTCGTGTTTCTATCGTACAATTCTTTCCTTTTTTGTTTCGATAGAATTAGATTTTCGCGTGCTTCAGTATGCATGTTCTTGAATGTAGATCGCATCTCATTCACGTAATCCTCATAATATACGCCCTCATTGTCCCATTTGTAAACTGAATTAGGGATGTTGGCGCGTTTGCCACATACTAATTCAAATGGTGTGAAACCTGTTGATGAATTAGTTGTTGTATTATATTCAAACGCAAAGAAGGGTCGCAAATAGATTTTCAGTTCTCTATTTGACCTTTCCACCAAATTTGCTTGTGGATGATAAGTACTTGTTGTAATTTTCTGTATTTTTAAAATTCTGCAGACGTTTTTCATTAGGGAGCTTACAAAATTAGTCCCATTATCTATTACCAACTCCAAGGGAGTTCAAAATTTGCAGATATAATTCTCAACAAATGTTTGCGCGACCGTTGCGCTTTCTTGATTTTCCATCGGTGCTACAATCAAGTATCTTGTTAGGTCGTCTTGCATAACTAGACCGTATTTGTAACCCCAATCGGATTCTGGTAATACCACAATGTCCATATATAACTTTTCAAATGGTTCGGACGATGTGGTTGTTATTTTCATTGGAATTTTGTTGGATCGTTCAATCTTGTTCTTTTGGCACGAATCACATTGTTTGACGTAGTTCTCTACATCTCGTCGCATATTTTTCCACTCGAATAGTGGACTTATGCGTTTCAACATTCTTTTACTGCCGACATGTCCGCCCAGCGGAGAATCATGAAACTCTCTTTCTCTTTCTTCTACTGGTACATGCATTCGGTCTTTTTCTGGCGCAAAGAGGGTGAATACCTTATTAAATTTTCCTGCTATAAATCGTAGGATGTTTGTTTCTGGTGGCGTTTGTATGTTTCTAAAGGAGATAATTTGAATATTCTTATCTTCTTTCATGTGTTCGGGACAGTTCCCGAACGCGTCAACTAATCCTTGGAAAAATACTTTTGTGTCAGCTCTTGATCGGTTTGACCCATTTAGAATCATACCCCATATTTTTCTGTTTGGGATGGCAAATATTCTACCATTTAAAAAATCTTTCAACCCATGAGGGAGGTCGACCAATTCGCTCAGCTCTTTATAGGCTGATCTACTATTAACGATAACGAATGTGGCGTCTGTTTCGCTCTCGTCGATCTCGCTTTTTGAAAACTTTAATAGTTTGAAATCTATACGTCCCTGCTCTACATCATTTTCAAAATCTTCGTGTGTGATTGTTACTTCTAGATCATCTTTTTCGTCTCATTCAAAATCGATATTTTCTAGCCCGTCCATGTGAGGGTTCCATTCGGATTGCTGTGTGTCCTTGAATAGCCCAAATCTTCCCGATGGGTCTGTAATCTGTCTCGTGGTCTTTGTTTCGATTTGCTTGTCTATTTGTTTGGTAAATTTTTCGTCTTCTTCTTGCTGTTGTTGCAGTTTCTGTTGCCGTGTGACTACAGCGACCGTGTGAGATTTTTCATCTACCTCAGCATCAGGATTAAGTCTTGATAGAAAATCTGCTACAACATTATCTTTTCCTTGTTTGTAGCGTATGTCCATTTCCAACCCTCGGAGCTTTATACGAAGTCGTGTCAGGGTGGGTGATGTTTCCTTCAATTTCCAAATAGAGATTAAAGGTCTATGATCTGTGTAGACGATAAATTTCTGATTGTAAATACAATGTTTAAATCTATTCACTGACCATACAATTGCGAGTAATTCTTTCTCTATCGTATGGTATCTTCTTTCTGCACCTACCAGACCTCTGCTCGCATAGGATATGGGCCTATCGGTGGACTTTTCATTAGAGAGTACTGCACCAATGGCATACTCGCTTGCATCTGTTGTGATCACAAACGTATCTTTATAGTTCGGTCTTACCAACAGAGTATTTGAAGTTAAAAAATCTTTCAATTCTTCGAATGCTTTCTGACATTCCTCAGTCCAAATAAATTTTACATTTTTCTTTAGCAGATCGTTCAATGGTTTGTGTTTTTCTGCTATTTGTGGTATGAATTTACCATAAAAATTATCCGTTCCTAAAAACGAACGGACTCCTTTAACTGTTTTTGGCACAGTCATTTCTTTGATGATAATATAAAGATCTTCCATCGGCCGAATGCCTTCTGAATCAATTGCATGTCCGAGATATTTAATTTCGGTTCTTAAGATTTAGCATTTTCCTGCCTCAATTTTCAAATTGTGTCGGCGCATAGCCTTCAAAACTTTTATGAGGTTTTCATTGTGTTCCTCAATGGTAAATGATAATATCGTCTAGGTAAACGATAGCTTTCACATTTTCAATTTCAAATAATATTGTGTTCATCAACTTCTGAAATGTTGATGGACTATTTCTAAGGCCCATAGGCATTCTTGTGAATTCAATTCGGCTATTTGGGGTGGAAAAGGCTGTCTTAGCCGCATCTTTTGGATTGATCGGGACTTGGTAAAATCCAGATTTCAAGTCCAATGTTGAAAAATATTTTGATCCTCCGAGATTGTCGAGTATTTCGTCGAT
Organism: Topomyia yanbarensis; assembly: GCF_030247195.1. Classification (NCBI taxonomy): domain Eukaryota; kingdom Metazoa; phylum Arthropoda; class Insecta; order Diptera; family Culicidae; genus Topomyia; species Topomyia yanbarensis. The sequence goes on along the minus strand of NC_080670.1, from coordinate 95,236,159 downwards.
CAGCGGAATTGGATATACGAATGGTTTCGTTACCAAATTCAAAGCTCTAAAGTCGACCACGATTCAATACTTTTTGTTCCCGTTTTCATCGTCCTTTTTTGGCACGCACAATACCGGTGCATTCCATGGGCTTTTACTAGGCTTTATAACGCCTTGCTTCAGCATTTCATCGATTTCTGCATTTATATGTTTTTATATTGCTTTTTATTTATTGGCACGTTCGATGTTGTCTCTATTTCATGGACTGCCGCATCTGTGATTGTTAGATGGAACACATCGCTTTATCCCGCCATTATTGATTCAATGGCTGCGAAATCTCCCCCTTTTAAATGGCTTAGATTGAGAATCTCGAATAACTTCTTGGTCCGTTCGCTACCACGTAACTGACCGTATTTCTGATTATCAACGAGGCTGTAGTCTTGGTTATCGTCGAGATTTTCTGGGAATTGTTCCTCCCGACCAAAGTAGAGCTCTTCGAGGTATTCATAATTACGGTTGATCATACCGGTGCTTTTTAGCTCAAAATTATTGCTTCCTTCCGTGGTTTCGGGTCCATATTCGAAGATCATACTTTTTCCAGCTCCGTTTCTACTATTGTATAAGATCTCTGCGTTGGCTATGATCGGTTCCGTCTGGCATCCTTTTTCGTTTACATTCGTCGTGTTCTGGACGCCTTCCTCTGCGAGGGTTGGGCGCGCTTTAGTTTCGCATGCCTTTTCCGATAGTCCTGTGAAGTTTTGTACTATGTCAAATCCTGTATTTCTTGGTTTGCTGGTCTCCCCTCCATAGTCCTTCGCGAGTGAGAGCGTGTTCTCGCTCAGGTACTGTTGCACGCTCGGCCGCGGCTCTGCTTCTGGTGCGAATGTTATGGGGTTTTCTTGCATTAGCAGACGCCCTCTTTGGTTGTCGATGGCTATCACGTGTCTGTTTATGAATTCCATGCCGAGGATTCCGTCGAATCCCAGCTCCTCCACCACGTCGAATTTTATTTTAATCTTGCGGCCCTTTATGGTAAAGTCCGCTTCTGTAGTCCCTAGGCTTACTCGGGCGATGTTCATTACTCCCGAGTATTGTATCTTTTCTTCTATGTTGATCTTTGCGGTGGCTATTGTCTCTGCGCCCTTCCTACTTATTAAATTGGAGCTTGCTCCCGTGTCTATAAGGAATCTTGCTCGCGTACCTGGTTCGGACGCACTTTCCAGTTCAATTTCGTATGCATTGAACCAATTCCTAGTTATCTTATGGTCTATGATCCCTTCGTTGTCCTCTTGTTTATTGCGCATTGCGACAACTAAATTGTCGAGCGCTTTAATGTGCATTTTCGTAATATTACCTTTCATATTCATGCTGGCTAAGCGTTGATCGATTTTTGTCAGTTGATTTTGTAATGTGCTTATTGCTGTTTTTGTGTCGAAGGTTCCGGCTTCCTTTGGGAGGTATAGTTCGCTGGGAACTCGGCTATCTGTCAGCCCGAGCTCCCGCATCTTCAGTTTTTCGGTTATCGTAGTGCTGTTTTCTTTGTCGATAATCGCCATACTGTACGCTACCCTGATATCCCCACTGTGGGCTTCTGTCCTGATCTCTAAAGTTGTTTCTGTTTCCCGGTGTCTGCGTCGATGGCTGGTGGAATCTGTCGCGGTCACCGAGGACCGCGTTCTGCCGCGTCCTGCCATAGTCTTGGTTACTCCCGTTTCTGTCGTTGTGCCTGTTAGTATTTCCTCGGATCTCGTCGTTCGTGTATATATTGTGTCCAACTTGTCGTCTGTCGTGGTAATCGTTTCCCCGTCCAGGTGAATATTCGCGATTCTCGTTACGTGCGTATCTATTATATCCGCTTTGTTGTCTGTCGTTATAATCATTTCTACGCTCAAGAGAATATTCACGATCCCTACTATTCGCGTATCTGTTATATTCGCCTTGCAGCCTATCGTTGTATTCGTCTCTACGCCTAGGTGAGTATTCACGATTACCATTGCCCGAGTTTCTCGATCTCCCAAAGTTGTTATTGGAGTTTCTGTTACTGAATCTGTTTTGCTCTGAAACGTTTCTGAAGTCCCTATCGGGACCGTTTCTATTGTCGAATCTTCTTTGCGTTGCGGGAGGTCCCGGATTTCGGTTGTTGTAACCTCTTGTTTGGCCACTTTCGGCCTCCGAATATGTCGCGAAGTGGTTATAATTTCCGGGCATGTTGCCTCGGACCTCTCTGCGCGGGCTCTGCCCTAGTCGGCATGATTTCAAGCGTTGTTCTATGTTTTCCAACCGCTCGCACTCCGCACATTCCTCTTTCAGGAACTGTATTAAATCCTTAAACGGTATCCTCTGGTTCCTTGCGGATTGTTTCAGATTTGGGCTTGTTAAACCCCCTATAAAGTGTATTTTGAGCGTCCTCTCCGCGAAGGATACCCGGTCGCCGTTGTTTCCCAGTTGAATTTGTAATTCGCCGATACATTCCTGTATTCGTAGTGCTCTATCTGCGTAATTTTCAAAGGATTCATTGTGTCTTTGCTCCAGGGTCTCTATTTTCTGCGAGATTTCCTCTACGGTTGTCCTTTTACTAAATTGACCCCTCAATTTCTGGAGCATTTCCGCCCATGTCTCCGCTTTTACTCGGTTGATGAATGTGGCCGCCTTGCCTTTTAGTTTCATCAATACTATATTTAAAAGTGGTTTTTGGTTTGCGTCTGGTGGCATTTCGTCGGCGAAGTGGCTGACTTGGACCAGGAACGGCTCTAGTTCGTCCACCGATCCAAAAAATTCTGGGATTCATTGTATCGCCATTTGCATCGGGAAGCGGTACGCCTCCACGTTTCTCTGATTCCCCTGCATGATCTCTTCGTCTACACTTACTGTCCCACTTCTACTTTCTGACAAACTCCTTTGTGTTTTTAGTCCGGTGTGTTTTTTTGGTTTTCCGTCGTCCAGAGGTTTGTCTTCTTCCGATGGTTCCGCACTTCCGCCTTCTGACACGCTTCTTTGCGCTTTGAGACCTGTTTTACCTGTCTGTTCGGAAATCACGGTTTCGTCAAGGATCTTTATTGCCGCTCCGTACTTGTTCCTTACTATTTCCAATTGGTCGATTAGTGTATTCCAATCATCGAGTCCTACTCGATTTTCGTAGCTTGCTACCAAGCTCTCAAATTCTCTATATGCTTCCTTCAACGTCTGTTTTTTCGTTAAAATGCCTTGGAGCGTTCTTGATCTCGTTTTGTTTTTGTACAAATTGTCGTATTCCCGTAAAATGTAGTCAATAATTTCCTCGATTCTGCTCGACATTTGCCTTTCCTGCCAGATAACCGCCGCCGTTGCTCCGGCGTTTCTCCTGGTTCTCCGTGGCGTCCGCCAGTTTCACTTAACTTAATTCGACTTTGACAAGCACCCTACAATTCGTGTGCCGGCTTGACTATTTTATTCGCGGTCAGTGTTGTGCACACTTGACCTTAGACTTGTTATGCCTTTTTGTATACCAGGCATCCAACGTCGCCCGAGTATGGCCGAGTTTTCGGTGGTTTACAAACAACTAACGTAAACAAGTTACTTCCATGGTCTATTCTGCGGTCCTCAAAAACATTTAACCCTGTTCAGTTTGCGAAACCCACCCATTGTCAGGGTCAGCAAAATAAAATATTTCATAGCCGTTTGCTATGCCGTTGCCGTTGATCGGCTTGCTTTGTATGCCAACCTGGTGCGATGGTGGTGAACTTGACCTACGTCAACCGTCTCTGATTCAGGTCCAATTGTACTACCCTTAGTGGTGACAAATTTGGATTGAATTTCTGTGCCGTTTATACTGGCGGTGACTTTCGAGCTCAAGTCTACTGCGTATCTCGTACACTTTTATTTGTTTATTAATTCGTTTAAAGCAAACACAAACACATATAGTGCTGTGTGCATCTTAAACGCGGCATCAAACCTCTGACCGTTTGTTTAGAAAACAACTGCATTGCTTGCGATGGTTTTCACCGTCGCAATGGACAAATTAAGTTGGACAGTTACTTTTTGCGTGTCACCTACAATGTGCTGCTCCGGGTCATGATACCCTGGTAGCGCTTTCAGTGGATCTTTAATCAGTGATCCTAATATCCTTAAGGAGGGTCGGTATTAATAAAACAAACTGACCTGATAGCTTGGACTCGCCATTTCCATCGGTCTGTTAGTGTTAGTATAACAAATTTGTTATCAGTCTGAAAGTTAGTGATTATTTGCTTAAATTATTACTTAAAACCCCGTATATAGCACCCCTCTCCTATTTGTATTGAACTGACACGAGTCAACATATCAGCGGGCGCACAATTCATGAGCCCCACTGACAGTTCAAATTGTTCCGCTTGTCTTGCTCGATTTTCACTAGTCAGATTCCGTACGGTATGACTCAATTTTATTAGATATTTTGTAAAAAGCGAGAATATTGGATAGCTAATTGAAGAAATAAAGTAGAAATGGTTCACTTACCCTGTGCCGTTTCTCCTGATGAGGTGCAATTCTGTTGCTTCCTCCTTTCCAATTGTGAAAATTCAATTCATTCAATCAACAGTATATGCGCGGGGAGAGAACTTTTCGATTTCAACTTCAGATCACAAGTAACTTCTAAATCTCTTATGAACTGGTTCACTACTTTATCTTCGTTGGTTAAGTTAAATTCGCATCACTCGCCACTCCATATTCCGTTAACTAGCGAACTAGTAAAGATACAATTCAAATCGACACAAGATTCACAGATAAATATCCAACGGAGGACCACCTCGTACGCACCAGCTGGTTTACTATCACACTTTCACTTTCTCACTGTTAGGTACCAGCCAGAAATGTTCGCGTCCTAGGCCTCAATTTGCCTTTTTCCGCTTGTCACCACATGCATAGGCACGCCCTACGGTGGCCACTGATTTCGATTATAATACTCTTCGAGAACTTTTAACAATTAAGGTCGCCCGAAATGTACCGTTCGGGTTCAACATTTTTATTCAAACACTTTCACTGTCAGCCGAACAATCAATGAAAACTTCGCACAGGCGAAATGGAAACTTCGTCCCCGCCGGACGAAGCACTAATTATTAACTGACAAATTAATTTTGCACCGGTCCCGACCGGTCGAGGAACTAACTTTTGTCTAACTGTCTCAACGGGCTGAGACCCAACTAAAGACTGCACTGAGTACTTAAACTTTCGCACCGATCCCGGCCGGGCGATTATGAACTACCGACTGACTTCTTAACTCTGATTTAAAAGACTTTTTAACAACGCGAGTTT